>NC_044382.1:15832289-16133259 GCF_006542625.1 Nomascus leucogenys | reverse complement strand
TTTTATAAATATAACTTCTATTTCTTCTTTAATATTCTCTATCGGATAGAACATTGTCTTCATACCTTCTTTTATTAATTTAAGCATTTTTCTTTTTAACTTTTTTGAAACTTATTATTATCGGCTACTTGGAAGTCTTTGTCTGTTGAATATGATATTTTGTCTCTTTTATAGACAGTTCATATTGTCTTTTTTTCCTCCTGTATATGGGTTACACATTACTGTTTCTTTTTATGTCTCATTGATTTTTTTGACAACTAGGAATTGTTTGTAATATACTGCATAATAATATACCCCTTTCAGGGTTTGTTTTTGCTCTCCCTTCACATGTTTTGTGACTTGACTAGGCTATTTTAGTGACATTTATTTTCCTTCCAGTGTGAAGACTTACTGTTGCTCCTTCCAGCAGGCAGCCATCGGCATGTGCACAGTCACTCCGGGATGCTGGGATGACAAAGGTTTCAGCAGGGCCCTTTTTGACTGTCTCTCAGATCTCTGTCTTAAGATGGATGCTTCATTTTGTTATATACCGACCCATTAGGCCATGTTAATTATGAGTTGGCTGCTTTATTGGTTTTGATAATGCCTTGAGGCATAAATTGCCCAGCAGTCGAATCTAATAAAATCTGGACAGGGATAATTTCATTGAAGACAGTATTTGAGGTTTGTTCTGACCACAGAATAGCAGAATGGCTTTTTTTTTTTCTATCTCTTTCAATGATTCTCTCTGCTGATGTAGGTAGCCTATTGTAAACCTTATTGCTGTTAATTAAGAGGAACTATTGTCTCCGAGAATGCTCATAGGGTTTTCATTTCTTCATTCTTTGTTTCAAGTATTGTCAGTTCATTTGGTAAGAGCTTTGCAGTCTTGTATTTTACGAACTGACTGTACTCATGAGCAAACTTTCAGAGACACTGCTCTGGGTGCTGGGAGGACAGGAATCTCTGGTGTTCTTGGCTTGCCTTTCCTTGCATGAAAACTCTACCTAAGATTAAGCTGGAGGAAATGTAGTTGGGGCCCCAATATTCTCATCCTTCCATGGCCAACGTGGAACCACTGTCCTAAAAGTAGGGCTGTGGGGAGAAATAGAGCCCTTAACTTCTTAGTTACACTCCACATATATTTACTTTGTTCAACTCAAAGCTGCAGAAGAGAGAAGGGCTGACAGCCTGACTCTTAATATGAGATATGGAAAGCCTTGATTGGGAATTGACAGGAGACAAAACCCCATCTTCTTGACACGTTTCCCTGCACTCATGTGGACTGGCACTTCTATCAGACATAGCTGGGGTGGGGAAGTAGTAAGCAGGTCAGGGCTCGAATGCCACAAATTCTTGCTGTTCTTATTGAGTTTTAGATTTTCTTAAATAAATGTTTCTTCAATTCTGTATGTCCTTAGTACAATTTCCAGAGATTTTTTATATTGTTCTGTTGCTGCCATTGTTGTATTGAATTTTCATCTGCATTGCTTGTTTTGCTGGCGAATGGGTACGTGGAACTCACCACATTTCCATTTTTGAACTCAGCTATATATTTTGGTTTTTTTTTTTTCTTTTTAAATTGAGTATAGTATTTACATGTATGTAGAGCTGGAGGCTGGGGCCTTCACATATTAGACCAGAAGAAGCTTAAAGTTTTAAACCTCAGACTTAGTCCTCACAGGCACTCTATGTTGCAATATGCACATATAAACCATTTTTGACAAGAGATGATATTGAGACAAAATAAGTGCTACCTGCCAAAGGCTAATAGAGCTAGTTGTTATTGGAGTTAGGCCTACATCCCAGCAATTTTGACTCCTGGTAAAGCCACTGTTCATCTCTCTCTCTGTCTCTTTCCCTCTCTCTCTCTCACGCTCTATCTATCTCCCTCTCCTATGGGTAAAAATAGATATACATTTAGTTTGTGAAATTGTATTAGTCTAATTAACATACATATTTCTCAAAAAGAAACAGCAAATCAAACTCATCAGTTAATACATAAGCAAGGATTATCTAACAGGAAGACGCTTTGTGAAAGTATAAAAAAAAATCAACTAAGATAAACTGCCTACAAAACAGAAAAGAGGTTTTTGCTTCAACAAAAGCATGATGCACAGGGTGAGAGATTGGATATGGGAAGTAAGGATGGATGAAATAATTAATAAAGATTATGAATGTCCCATTGGATGACCAGTAAAATTGCAATGACAATGATAGAAATTGAGTTTTCAGGAGGCAGTAAAGGTTAAAACAAAGGTGGTGGGTTTGGTACTAGAACTCTGCTTGATTATGAAGATTTGGGAAATTACCCCATACATACACATCTATACAGTTATGCTCATTTCATATATTACCCTCAATAATTCATATATAATTCATTTAAAAAATAATTTGTTTTATCTATGTATGTGTGCACATATGTGTTTCTATGTGTGCTTGAATATGGATGTACATTGTTCATCTGTATAAATGTGTTGTATGTGGGTATTTGTGTAAATCTGTATTATTATTCTGGGACAATAATGTAGTATTTCTCTATGGGATCTGGATTTGGATGGAGCTGAAATAAAATTCTGGATCCCTTGGCAACCAAACGTGAATAAGTTATTTGAATTTATTTGGCTGGGTGCAGTGGCTCATGCCTGTAATTCCAGCACTTCTTTGATAAGTCAAAGCGGGTGGATCACTTGAGGCCAGGGGTTCAAGGCTAGCCTAGCCAACATGGCAAAACTCCGTCTCTACTAAAAAATATAAAGTTAGCCGGGTGTGGTGGTACATGCCTGTAGTCCCTGCTACTCAGGAGACTGAAGCACAAGAATCACCTGTTAGAACCTAGGAGGCGGAGGTTGCAGTGAGGTGAGATCCTGCCACTGCACTTCATTCTGGGTGACAGAGCGAGACTTGGTCTCAAAAAATATATATATTTATCTGCAGATGCCTTATACCAAATAGAGTTACTTGTGAATAGTGCATATCAAACACTTAGTGCAATTCATGACACAAAAGTGTTCAATACATATTAGTTTTTAGCTACATGATATAGTAAAAATAGTTAAGGAAATGAATATGATGTCAATATATTTAAAATTACTGAACTAGCATAAAATATATCTTCACTGTTGAATACGAGAATGGTTTATTTTTCATTTCCCTTTATTATCTATGAAAAAAGGAAATAGTCTTTATTACTTGACTTCTTATACATATATTTTAGAAATATTTATTTAAATTTATGCAGAAAGGACTGGGTGCAGTGGTCCATGCCTGTAATCCCAGCACTTTGGGAGGCTGAGGCAGGCAGATCACTTGAGCCCAGGAGCTCGAGCCCAGCCTGGCCAACATGATGAAACCTCGACTCTACTAAAAATAAAAAAATTAGCCAGGCATGGTGGTGTGTGCCTGTAATTCCAGCTACCTGGGAGGCTGAGGCAGGAGAATCACTTGAACACGGGAGGTGGAGGTTGCAGTGAGCAGAGATCACGTTACTGCACTCCAGCCTAGGCAATAGAGTGAGACTCTGTCTTTAAATAGATAAGTAAAATAAATGTATGCAGAAAGAAATATCAGAGAATATTGAGTCAACTTGATGGTATTTACAACCCTTGGATGTGAAAGTAATTGGGCATATTTAAATAGATCCAAGTCATTTTCCTACTTGGTACCAGGCTCTTAAGTGTACATCTATAGCCAGTGTTCCCAAAACTATGGTTCCCTAAATTCACAATGGGCCTTTCATGTGAAAGACTACAAAATTCCTAAGATTATCACTCCTCACAGTAGTATTTTTTAAACATTTTAAGCTATGATATTTTTTGAATCTTGAAGGTGTTTGTATAGCATGGTAGCATTTCATGTAAATATACAACGATTATCTGGATATCTGTGGAAAATCTTTATATTTTTTATGTCCAGACCTGTGTAGTTGTAAATTAATTGAATAATAAAATAATGCTGGTAAAGTTCTATTTAAAGTATTGGCTAGCAGGTACTGTTTGTTTATAATCAGGAGGGCTCACATGACATTGATACACATGCTTAAATAGTTAGTTGCATGTGGTAGATTTAGATCTTATGATTACATTTCAAGGTTAGACATAAAAAACCCTACATTTGAAGGGAGTCTGGTTTAACTATGGTATTGAAGTTTGTTGGCTTTCTAAAGGACAATTTTCATCCTACTGGCTTCTCTTTTGCCTTTTTTAAATAAAGGAGGCCAGAGTAACAGATATTTTCTTTGGATGGTTACATGAATATCACAGATTCATTATTTGTGTATTTATTGTTTTTTCCTCAATCTTTTCTTTAAAAGATTGAAGGCAAACTTACAGACTTGTTTTGATCATCAGTTATCCTCATACAACAGATAGCTGAGCCATTCATTAGGCCATTCATTAGCTCTTGTATGTAATACA
This sequence comes from Nomascus leucogenys, assembly GCF_006542625.1. Lineage (NCBI taxonomy): Eukaryota > Metazoa > Chordata > Mammalia > Primates > Hylobatidae > Nomascus > Nomascus leucogenys. Next base: position 16,128,865 of record NC_044382.1, on the reverse strand, counting down.
AGAGCTGTTTTATTCTGAGACTCGTACAGTCATGGGCAAAACAATATATATATATATATATATAAAATTTTAAATTATAAAATGTTTCTCTTATCCCTCATCCAGTTAACCTCATGTCACTGAAAACACAAAAGAATAATCATGGTGACTTGGGGATAATTAACTATGTTTTTGTTTGTTTATGCTCTTTTAAAACAGTTCAGATTAAAGTGATTCTATGAAATGTCTCCTAAAAGTGAACATTTAGTATAAACTGAAACTCAATCTGGGGTTTTGGATGATGATTAATCTTAGATTTTTCTCTCTTCTCAAATGTATGCTATTAATAGCTTAATCAAGCATTTATCAGTATCATGGAATTAGATATAAATTTTTCTTCAATGATTACCAGTAATTTTATTACTTCATTTTCACATTAAGTGGAATTTTTGCAGTAGATTTTTTCAAGCTCTGTTAATAACATTTAATATAGTGCCCCTAGAGACAGACAGGCTGCTGCCATCTTCGGAAGTCAGAACTTCTGCCTTCTTACATTTTATAGCCATTGGTATAACTCAACTACATAGAGAAATAAAGAATAAGGAAAATTAAATTTTCTTAAGATTGCATGTAAAAAAGAGTTCTTCAACTTACTATTTAATTGGCTAAAAATGCAAATGTCTACAGTTACTAGACAGGTTGTCTAAATAAACTGGCCTGCTGGAAATGGTGAACTAGAAGATGCTGTCTCACTAAAGTGACAGTAAGTCAGGTTCAAACTCACATCTCTAGCAAAAATGGAGTCCAGTATTAAAATAACTATAGACTGCTTAGAGAAATCCAAATATCTGGATATGTGTGTACATGTATGTATGTGTCTGTGTGTTTGTGTGAGAATTCTCACAATTCGCAAAGCATTGGCTTAAATTTTAAAAACATTTTACTACTTCCCTTTCTTCCTTCCCCCTCAAAAATATCTGTATTTGTTTCAGAGGCCACCATATTGCAACCTGTATATATCATCATTATTATTGCAATGAGTATTAATATTATATTTTTTACCAATGTACCAATAATTTATTATATCAAGGTTTATTTGGAAAATAATGCATAATGTACTATACATTTATGATGGATTTATTACTAGTATTATAACAATGTTAACAGTCTATATAAATGTAGCTTGGTTTAATGGAAAGAGTAATCATTTTAGAAGTCAGTTCCAGTTTTATTACTCAGTTCTTCTACATATTGGCTACAGAAACTTAAGAAGTTTGATTGACTTTACCAAGCCTCAGATTCTCAATCTGTAAAATAATAATACTATTTACATTTCAGGATCATTGTGAAGAAGAGAAATGATGCATTAATAAAGCCTTCTCATAATGTTTGACTTAAAATGGAGACTGTATGGTACATCTATTCAATGACACATTCCACAATCATTAAAATCATTTTTTAATGAAAGCTAGCAACTATCCTATTTTACTTAATACACACAAAAAAATCCTTAATCATTGATATATTTTGGATATCTCAAATATCATGTTGAATTGCAACCCCCAGTTTTGAAAGTGAGGCCTGGTGGGAGGGTATCGGGTCATGGAGGCAGATCCCTTATGGCTTGGTGGTGTTCTTATGATAGGAAGTTCTCGTGAGATCTGCTTACTTAAAAGTATAGCACACGCCCCCATCTTTTTTGTTCCTACTCCCACCAGGTGAGATATCTGCTCCCACTTCCTCTTCCACCATGATTTTAAGCTTCCTGAAGCCTTCATCAGAAGCCAAGCAGATGGTGGCACCATGCTTCCTACACAGCCTGCAGAACCATGAGCAAATTAAACCTTTTTCTTATAAATTACCCACTCTAAGGTGTTTCTTTATAGCAATGCAAAAAGAGCCTAACACAGAAAATTGGTACTTGCTGTAAAGATACCCAAAAATGTTGAAGCAGCTTTGGAACTGGGTAACAGGCAGAGATTGGAAGAGTTTGGAGGGTTCAGAAGAAGACAGGAAAAATTTGGAACTTCTTAGAGACTGGTTAAATATTGTGATCAAAATGCTGGTTGTGATATAAACAATGAATGAGGTCTCAGATGAAAATGAGGAATGTATCAGGAACTGGATCAAGGATCACCTTTGTTATGCCTTAGCAAAGGACCTAGTTGTATTGTGTCCTCACTCTTGGGATCTAGGAAAGTTTGAACGTGGTAGTGATGACCTTGGGTATTTGGTGGAAGAAATTTCTAAGCACCCAAGCGTTCAAGGTGTGACCCCACTGCTTCTAAGAGCCTATGCTCTGATGCAGGCAAAGAAATGACATAAATCTGGAACTTATATTTTAAAGGGAAGTGAGTCTATTAATTTGAAAAACTTGCAGGCTGGCCATGTAGTAGAAAAGAAAAGCCCATTTTCAGGGGAAGAAGTCAAGCAGGCTGTGGAGCCACCACTTGCGAGAGATTTGCGTCACTAAAAAAAAAAAAAAAAAAAAAAAAGCCAAGTGCTGATATCCAAGGCAATGGGAAACAGGATTTGAAGGCTTTTGAGAAATCTTCTAGGCAACCCCTCCCATCACAGGCCCTAGGAGGAAAGAATGGCTTTGTCTAGAAAGGTAAAATGGTTTCAGAAGTCAGGGCTCCACAGCCTCAGTACACTGCTCAGGACCCAGGACATAAGACACAGCACGGGCTCAAGAGACTGCTCCCCACATCCAGGCAACTCCTGCATTAGCCTTGCTTCAGAGGACCCCAGGTACAGCTCAGGCTGCAGGTGGGGTGTAAGCTACTGTAAGCCTTGGCAGCTCCCATGTGGTAGTAAGTCTGTGGGCACACAGAATGCAAGAGTAAAATAGGCTTGGCAGCCTCCACCCAAATTTCAGAGCATGTGTGGAAAAGCGTAGGTGCCCAGGCAGAAGCCTGCTACAGGGGTGGAGCCCACACAGGGAAACCCTACTAGGGCAGTGCCAAGGGGAAATGTGGGGTTGGAGACCCAAGACAGTGTTCTCACCGGGGCACTGCCTAGTGGAGCTGTGGGAAGGACTCCACCATCCTCCAGACCCCAGAATGGTAAAGCCACTGGAAGCTTGTACCCTGCATATGGAAAATCTGCAAGTACTAAATTCCAACCTGTAAGAGCAGCTGTGGGAGCTAAACCCTGCAGAACCACATGGTCAGACCTGCCCAAAGCCTTGGGAATCCATCCCTTGAAACAGTGTGTCCAGGATGTGGGACATGGACTCAAAGGAGACTATTTTGGAGCTTTAGGATTTAACAGCTGCCCTGCTGGGTTTCAGACTTGCATGGGGCCTGTAGCCCCTTTCTTTTGACTGATTTCTCTCTTTTGGAATGGGAATGTTTACCTAATGCCTATATCCCCACCTGATCTTGTAAGTAAATGATTTGTTTTTGATTTTTCAGGCTCATAGGTAAAAGGAACTTGCATTGTCTCAAATGAGACTTTAGACTTTTAAGTTAATGCTGGAATAAGCTAATAATTTGGGGGATTATTGGAAAGAGATTCTTATATTTTGCAATGTGAGAAGGACAGAGATTTGAGGGGCCAGGGTTGGAATTATATAGTTTGGATGCCCCCTCCAAGCCTCATGTTGAATTGTAATCTCAATGTTGGAGGTGGGGTCTGGTGGGACATGATTAGATCAAGGGAGAGGATGCCTCATGGCTTGGTGCTGCCCTAATGATAGTGAGTGAGTACTCGTGAGATATGGTTGTTTAAAACTAGGGCACCTCCCCTCCCATCTTTCTTGTTCCTGCCATGTGAGATGCCTGCTCTCTCTTCACCTTCTTCCATGATTATAAGCTTCCGGAGGCTGTCACCAAAAGCTGAGCAGATGTTGGCACCATCCTTCCTGCACAGCCTGCAGAACTGTGAGCCAGTTAAACCTCTTTCCTTATAAATTACACAATCTCAGATATTTATAACAATGCAAGAATGGCCTAACACCATAATATTAGATATTCTAAGTCCGCAATGAAAAATAATAGGCCCAAGTTTTATACACACACATTCACCGTCCATCCTTCCATGCATGCATCCATCCATGCACCCATGTAATATTCATTCATTCATTAACAAATATGTATTAACTGCAAACTGTATGTCAAGTACTGTGCTAGATAAAGCTTACTTAAGCACAAAAATAAATGCTAGTCTCTATTTGCTGTAGAAATTTTGAGAAAACATGGTGACTGAGATAAAATAAGGAATGAGAAAGGAGTGGATGAGGGGTGCAATTTTGATTTGAGGGGATGACATCTAAACCAACATATGAAAATGTAGAATTTTCCAGCAAAAGGAAGAGTTAAGGTAAGAGTGTTCTTGATATATAAAGGTTCCAGGGGAGATGGAAGCTCCAGAGATTAGTTCATTAGAGAAACAGAAGGAAGGCTGACAGGTATGTATTATGTGGCAGTTATAAATTATCTCAATAAACTTTCCTAGTGTGCCTGAAGCTGCCTCACAAATCTGAATCAACAATCCACTATCAGTAAAATTACCTGGACACACCTTGCTTTTATCTTTTCTATTTATTTCTTTCCTAATTTTCTAATTTCTTTTCTAAACATTTGTCATGAGGAAATAGACAACATTAAATTACTCTAGAACTAATATAATGACATTATTATAATGTAGACAGTAATAATTATTTGGCAAATATGTGATTCAATGAAATAAACAGTAAAATTGGAACACAGACCAACTGTTAAAATGAGAGGAGTTAAGTAAAGGACTCTAAAGAGGTGAATAAAACATAAGCATCAATGAAAATGAAACACTCTTCATGAATGCCTCAGGTTGAAGCATTTCTAGACTAAGACCATTATCAATAAGACTTGTATTTACCATAATAAACAATAATACACATACTCTGCCTCATGTCAGGAATAAGTGGTCTTCCTTCCTATGTCTCAATTCCATTTAATAATTTTTTTAAGGAAATGGAATCACTACTTTTAGTACCCATAAGTAATAATGTTTTTAAATTGTGTGGTACAATAATTTAGAGTAAGTCAATCAGCACATACTCATATCCAAACATAATGCTAGCATTTTGTTTTATTTCTTCATTCACAATTTCAGCACCTATGATGTACAGGATGCTCTGCCTAGGATGATAATGTAAATATAAATAACATAAAATCCCTATTCAAAAGACTTCATAAGGAAGATCAGCAAGAATATTTATAATGAAGATGGAGAACTGGCGTAATAGAAATATGTCCTAAGTGTTCTAAAGGCTAAAAGCAGAAAGGATTAAACTATGGGGGAAGTCACAGATGGTTTCTCAAAAATAAAGAGCAACTTATTAGGGCCTTAAAAATGCATATGAGTTCATAAGGTGGTTGTGTCAATATAGTAGAGAGATCTTTGGCTTTTGATATAGAAGTAGAGGACAAAACAATTGATTATATGTAAATACCAAAATATGTTGTATCAATTACTGTGTGTTATTGGCATTCAAGATGGACAGTCTACCATATGAACTATTGTTACTAAAGAAGGCTTTGAAGAGAAGAAAATTTAATCTGTGCCTTGGAAGAAATTCTAGGATATAAAGAACACCAAAAAGCCATTGAAGATTATATAATTTGTATAAAATGAAAGAAAGATTCAGTTATGTAACAGAGACTGCTTTGGCCCACATGCTCCTTTTGTTTTTTCCCAGTGCTACAAATATGATGTTCACATTGTCACTGAAATCCAACTCTTCCATTCATGCACTAGATGCCATGTTCTTTTGCCTATGCAAGGATGTGGATCCAGTGGTTTACTCACATCATCCTGACACCATAATTTCTTCTCTCTCTTCTAGATGTTTTCCCTCAGCTTACACATACATTGTAATTTCTACCATCATATAAAGCAAATCCTCTCTTGACCTCATTTTCCTCTCCATCTCACACCAATATTTCATTCTTATTGACATCAAAACTCTCTGAAAGTTTTATCTACTCCCTTTTTCCAATGTCTTCCCATTCATTTTTTATTGATTCCTTTCTGTCAGTCTGTGGTCTCCCTTCATTACATGTGCTGTCGTCAAAGTAACCAGTAACCTTCATATGGTCAAATACAATACTTAAGCCTCAGACTTCATCATTCTTGAACTCTCTGCACATTTAACATTTCATCCATCTTGACTGAATAATTTTCCTCACTTGACTTTCAGGACTCCACATACACCTAGGTTTTCTACTGCCTCACTTGTCATTCTTTCATCTTCTTTGGTTATTTCACCTCACATCCCCAACCACTAAACAAAGCTCAGTTTTAAGCTATCTATGCTTATTGTTATATTGATTTGTGTAGTTTTATTATTTCAAAATACTATCTAAAAATAATATCTCCCAAATTTATTTTTCTAATCCAAACTGCTCCTATGAACTTTCATTCTTAAATGTTCAACGGGTTATCAGACATCTATCTCTACTTGTATGTATAATAATAGACATCTCAAAATTATAGTATATTGATCTAAGTTTTTCCTCTCCTCATTCCCCCACATTTACTCCTCACCCAATCTTATCCATTTCAGCTAATGGAAATGTAATCCTTCCCATTGCTAAGGCCAAACCTTTGGATTCATTCCTGACTTTCAATCAACCAGCATTATCTATTGGCTCTATTTTCCAATATCTTCAGAAAACTCATTACCTCTACTACCGCTCTGGTCCAAGTCAAGAGTATCTCTTGCCTAGGTAATGTCCATAGCCATCTAACTGTTTTGCTATCTTCAGCTACCCCACAGTTTCTTAATAATGAAACAGTTAATTATTTACACAGAAGTCTAGTGATTTTTTGAACTGTACCTCAAAACATATCATTTCTAAACCACCAATGACTGCCTATTTTACTCAGAGTCAAAGCCAAAACCCATTCAATGATTTAAAATATCCTACATGATTTCATCTCTCATTGCATAAGGGTATATTCAAGCTCATTCCTCTGCCTGGAACATTCTTCTTCAATATATTTGATATTCGTGATATCAATTTCATTCTTCATCTCAGTCGGGGCTTAGGCCATATATCGTGTTTCCATTGAGTTCTTTTCTGCCCTTCATTTTGAAAATTCCCTATATTTCCTTTTTTCCTACATTATATTCCTCTATACCACTGATCATTATCTACACATCAGTATCTATATTTATAGCTATCTACCTATATAACATTTATTTGTTAATTATTTCTTTTCCTGAAGACAGGGAATTCTTTTTGTCTGTTTTATTAGATACTGAGTCTCTGGTACCCAGAAAAATGACTGACATCAGGTAAATATTCAATGAACATTTTAAATGAGTTAATTGAATAAATGAATGGATCAGTTTTACTGAGGTTAAAATACTACAGAACATTAAAATTATAGTGGAATATTATGAAAATTTTCAAAATTACTTATGTATAAATTATCTGTATAAGAGTAGAGGATGCAAATACTAAAACTGGTAGAGAGTGTGTGAAGTATGAAAAACAGAGCTGTGTCCCTGCCCAGTTAGGTAGTGAAAGGGTCATATCACCTATTTTGCCTTCTTTTCCTGTCACAGCTGTCTCTCACAGAAGCAGCAATAAGGTAGATGCTTTTATACAGTTCCTGGACACAGGGTAAAATAATATTAAACCACATTGTGAGTAATTTATGCTCTTTTTATTATCTGTGATAGCTCCTTTTACAAATCTTGCTTTTTTAACTAAGAGAGTGAATCCTTCTGACTCATAATCTTCAAGAGGCAGCCATATTTATAGATAATGTTTAACAATATTTTGGTTTTACTATACTAATAACGATGTATATTTTCTTTTCAGAGCAAAATGTGTCTTCTCTTAAAATACATTTATTTAATAAATCGGTAAATTGATGTAAAAAGAAATATTTAAAATTAACAAGGTTTTGATGTGCAAATATGGCAAAATAATGAAAGTGATACACGAATAAGAATGTATTTTAAAATGGTAACTGAGTAAGCAAATGACTAAATTTGAGAAAATGGCAAGGTTTTATCCATCCAGGATTAGAACATTTACACAATAATATTGTCTTAGCCTTACCATAAAACTTTAAAAAAGATTGGCTTGAAATAAAATCTCTTTAACCTCCCTATCAATTCCTTGAGGCACAGCAAGTAGGCTATTAGAATTAGTTAATACATACCTAATTAATGAGTCTGATACTTGAACATCTGCATATTGCTCCTCATTTATTTTCCTTCTCGTGCAAAAACTTTCTCAACAGTCAAATTATATATAATAGAGCCAATTAGTAGAGAAGCCTGAACTTCTTGTGAGAAGACACAGTTAGCTTAACACTAAACCTGATTTTCTTACTTGATCTCTTTCCATTTCTCTTTTTCCACTGCCAGTCTAAGTACAGTGACCGTGAGTTACGTATTAAAACGAAGAGCCATGGTCAAGCTATGACAAAAATAATAGGACTAGGTTTGGGAGGTCATTTACTAAACACTAGCCCTGGGGTGACTAGGGGCTTGAACAAAATTTCCAGAAATGGAAATCATTTCCAAATGTCTCCTCTACACAACTTTACTTGGAGGTGGATAGCTATCACTGTCCCTCATTTGTTAGTATGATCTCACTTCCTCTAATTCCTTTCTGATACCATTTCTCCTTTCAGAAATTGCCACCATTGCTCTCCACCGATTTGTGCTTCAAACCCCAAATGAAATCCCAATTTTCAATGAAGGCTTCTTAGATTATTGTAGACACCATCAGTCTCTTGTAGTGCTCTTTTAAATGTCATTTTCTCAAACACACAACTAACATTTGGTTTTTAAAATGGCCATTTACCAGTTTTCTGTTGCACAAAATTAGCAGTTTATTATACACAATCTTGTCCTTAATAATCATTTTATATATTTAAAATGTTCTTTTTGGGGGCTATAGGTGGTATTATATTCCTTTTAATACCTACAGGGCCTAGAATACATATGTATATATTTACACATTTCATGATTTTGTAAACCACTTGGAACAGAAATATCAACAACTTACATGTTCTAATTATGTAAGAGAATGCCTGCATGTGTTTTGAAATTTCTGCTCTTGCTGATGAAAGGGTTGCATTTAATAAATATCCAGCTGTGACAGCTAAAATTAACACATCTTTCTGTAACGTTAAGTAGAATGCTCCATAAGGCTGCACTGGAGTGGAATACAGAATTTGCCAATTTCAGAACCTTTAGGAAAATAGGTCACTTTTTTAGCTGCAATTGATGGGGACATCAGTGTGCCAAACATCATAGGCCTTTGTTTTGCTAAATTTATAAATATTGTGTATTTATCATTGTAGTAATGAAAGTTATCATTCAGTGGTAGGCTTACTGGGATGCTGGACACCTAAGATATTTAAATGTGTTATGCCAACTCTGTGATGTAAGTATGATTGTTACCCAAAATTTACAAATCAGGAACTGAGGCCCACATAGTCTGTAAAAGACATAGAAATAGAACTCAGTCTGGTCCGTTTCAAAGTTTACGCACTGAAGCATTAAGATATTTTTCAATTAAAACAACAATAACAACAAAGTAATCACAGTGAATGGATATAATCCAGAGTCACCCATTAGGTCCAAATCAATTAGCTTAAACCTCACCTTAGGAAAGCATACCCCATACACATAACCCCCATAGCCAGAAACCTCTCAGTCTCAGGGAAGGCCTCCTTTCCCTTGACCTTCTCTTTATTTCTAATACTTTCTCTGCCTTGGCGGATCCTATTTTGTTCCTCTTCTGTAGTAATTGATTTTCTGCAGCAGTACTTGATCTCATCTATGTCCTCTTTTGCTGGATTTCAGATACATATCTCAATACCATTCCTTACGGATATACCTATGGTATATCCCCTACTGAGTAGAAACCAACTGTCCCCATATATTCTGGTCATCGTAATTCCTCAAGCTGGTATAACACCTAGATTGCTACTTTTCCATGAGGAGGCCTCTATCTGTTCATCAATCCAATAGACATTCTGCTAAGTTTCTTCTATGTATCATAGTTTCAGCAATTGTGAAAGACATCGAATGTTACCACGCAGATGCAACGATCATGGAATCTACACTATGTATTTTGAATTGTGAAGGTTTCCTGCTGCTGTTGTAACATATTGACACAAATTTAGTAGCTGAAACATCATTAGTTTATTACATTACAGTTCTGTAGTCTGGGAGTTTGGCATGAGTCTCCTTGGCTAAAAATCAAGGTGTAAGCATTACTCTCTGAAGGTTCTGTGGGAGTTTCTGTTTCTTTACCTTTTCAGCTTCCGGAAGCTGCCCACATTTCTTGGTGTGTGATCTTCTTCCTCCACCTTCAAAGCTATCAGCTTTGCATCTGTCTGTGTCTTTCTTGCATAGTAACATCTCCCTATAACTCTCCTCTTCTGTATTCCTTTTCCACATTTTAAATCCTTTGTGTTCACTTTGGGAGGCTGAGGCAGGCAGATCACTTGAGGTCAGGCGTTCAAGACCAGCCTGGCCAACATGGTGAAACCCCATCTCTACTAAAAATATAAAAATTAGTTGTGATAGTGGCGTGTGCCTCTAATCCCAGCCACTAGGGAGGCTGAGGCAGGAGAATCGCTTGAACTCAGGAGGCGGAGGTTTCAGTGAGCCAAGATCAGGCCACTGCACTCCAGCCTGGGTGACAGAGCGAGACACCCTCTCAAAAATAAATAAATAAATAAAATAAAATAAAATAAAATAAAATACCTTTGTGTTTATACCAGGTCAGTTGGATAATTCATGATAATCTCCCTATTTCAAGGTCAACTGGTAGCAATCTTAATTTTATCTGCAACCTTAATTCAATTTTTCCATGTAACCTAACATATGCATGGATTCCAGGGATTAAGAAAAATACATTTCATGTTTGGAGGGGTAGCATTATTCTGTTTATCATAGAAGGTGGAAAGGACATCAGAGAAAGAGAGATCTATGAGAAGCAAAGCACAGAGTATGAAAAGCACAGATAATGTATGGGGAATAGTTGTAAATAGAAGTCCTACCTCATGTTTCATGAAGACATCTGGCAAATGTAGATAACTAACAAGATTGCAAAAGCATATGAGCATTTGTTTCCAGTGGTTTCATTTTTCAAAGTAAGTTATAAAATATTAATAAATAAATAACTATCACAGACAAAGGGGAGCATATAAGTAAGGGGAACATGAGAGGGAGAAGAGAGAGAAATGAAGGGCCTCAAATGCTAATAACCCAAATTGAAATTAGCAGATTCACTTCAGCCTAAAATGTCAGTCCTGACATTTTTCTTGTAGCTTCAGCACATCCATTCAACTCTGAGAAGGTAGATTCTCTTCAACTTTCACTCAGAAGTAGGGTTGGGGTGTAGTAGGGGCTAGTTAGAGAGATGCCAGCTTTAGCCCTCCCGATGTCCAGGCACAGGACATTTGTTTTAGGTCCAATTAAAGGTCTTTGGCTGGAGTCAAGAAATAGAATATTGGGCTCTAAAACAAACAGTGTGGAATTATATTTGTGATGAATCATAGATTTTTCAGAGTACTTTTGGTCAAAGATTATATAATAACTTTTTATTATATAATCTTTTTTAAAATTTTATTTAAATTTACATTTTTAAAAAATTTTATTTTAGGTTCAGGAGTACATGTGCAGGTTTGTTATGCAGGTAAATTGCACGTCATGGGGGTTTGTCGTACAGATTATTTTGCCACCCAGGTAATGAGCATAGTACCAAATAGGTAGTTTTCTTCAATCCTCTGACTCCTACCACCCTCTACCTCCAAGTAGCCCCCAGTGTCTGTTGTTCCTTTCATTGTGTCTATGTTTACTCAATATTTAGCTTCCATTTATAAGAGAACATGTGGTATTTTACTTTTTGTTCCTGCATTAATTCACTTAGGATCCCAGCCTGCAGTTCCATGCATGTTGCTGCAAAGGACCATGACTTCATTCTTTTTTATGGCCGTGTAGTATTCCATGATGTATATGTACCACATTTTCTTCCTCCAGTCTACCATTGATAGGCATTTAGATTGATTCCATGGCTTTGCTACTGTGATATAGCTGCAATGAATATGAGTGCCTTTGCCTTTATGATCGAATGATTTATATTCCTTTGGGTATGTACCCAACAATAGGATTGCTGGGTTGAATGGTAGTTCTATTTTAAGTTCTCTGAGAAATTGCCAAACTGCTTTCCACAATGGCTGAATTAATTTACATACCCACGACCAGTGTATAAGCATTCCCTTTTCTCCACAACCTCAACAGCATCTGTTATTTTTTTACTTTTTAATAATAATCATTCTGACTGGTGTGAGATAGTATTTCATTGGGGTTTTGATTTGCATTTCTCTAAAGCAGCAGTTTCCAACCTTTTGGGCACCAGAGACCAGTTTTGTGGATGACAATTTTTCCATGGATGAGGTGGGATGGTTTCCGGATAAAATTGTTCCACCTCAGATCATCAGGCATTAGATTCTCATAAGGAGTGGAGTGCACAACCTAGATCCCTTGTGCAGTTCACAATAGCATTCATGCTCCCATGAGAATTTAATGCCACAGACTGCTAGAGGTCCACAGCCCAGTGGCTGGGGACCCCTGCTTTAGAGATTAGTGATGTTGAGCATTTTTTCATATCCTTGTTGGCCACATTATGACTTGTTTTGAGAAGTGTTTGTTCATGTCCTCAGCACGCTTTTTAATGGCATTATTTTTTGCTTGTTCTTTTTTTTTTTTTTTTTTTTTTTTTTTTGAGATGGTAACTCACTCTGTCTCCCAGGCTGGAGTGCAGTGGTGTGACCTTGGCTCACTGCAATCTCCACCTCCCAGGTTGAAGTGATTCTCCTGCCTCAGCCTCCCAATAGCTGGGATTACAGGCACCACACCTGGCTAATTTTTGTAGTTTTAGTAGAGGGTTTCACCATGTTGGTCAGGCTGGTCTCAAGCTCCTGACCTCAGAAGATCCACTCGCCTTGTCCTCCCAAAGTGTTAGGATTACAGGTGTGAGCCACCATCCCCGGACCTTTGCTTGTTAGTTAAAGTTCCTTATAGATTCTGGATGTTAGACCTTTGTCGGCTGCATAGATTGCAAATGTTATCTCCCATTCTGTAGGTTGTCTGTTTACTCTGTTGGTAGTTTCTTCTCCTGTCCAGAAGCTGTTTAGTTTAATTAGGTCCCATCTGTCAATTTTTGTTTTTGTTGCAATTGCTTTTGGCATCTTCATCACAAAATCTTTGCCAAGGCCTATGTTCAGAACAGTATTTCCTAGGTTATCTTCCAGGATTTTTAAATGTTTAAGTTTTACATTTAAGTTTTTAACCAATATTGGGTTGATTTTTGTATATAGTGTAAGGAAGGCATCCAGCTTCAATCTTCTGTATATGGCTAGCCAGTTCTCCCCAAACTATTTATTGAATAGGAAGTCTTTTCCCCATTGCTTGATCTTGTCACCTTTATTGAGGATCAAATGGTTTTAACTGTGCAGCTGTATTTCTGGGCTCTTTATTCTGTCCCATTGGTCTATGTGTCTGTTTTTGTACCAGTACCATGCCTTTTTAGTTACTATAGCCTTGTAGTATAGTTTGGAGTCAGGTAAGGTGATGCCTCCAGCTTTTTCTTTCTGTTTAGAATTGCTTTGGCTTTTCAGGCTCTTTTTTGGATCCATATGAATTTTAAAATAGCTTTTTTTAGTTCTGTGAAGAATGGCATTGGTGGTTTTATAAGAATAGCGTTGAATCTGTAAATTGCTTTGTGTAGTATGGCCACTTTAACAATATTGATTTTTCCCATCAATGAGCACCAAGAATCTTTAAGAACTCATTTCCCACTCTTCACCATGGAAAGAAACTTTGGGTATTACTTACAGTAGTTTTTTTTTTTCTTCCTTTCCTTTCCTCTTTAAAATAAAATCACCTAAATTTTCAAATTTGAAGACTTCAGCAAGCTTTATTTCCTCCAGGAAAATTCTCAAAATTCTATTTTTAGTCAATTGCCTACATCTTACCATTTAGCATTTGACTGTATACCAATATCTATTATTCCATAAGTTTTCTGCAAGCTTAGAATGATTTTCCAATTTTATTATGAGAGGTGACAGCGTGCTGAGAGCCCTCGTTTGCTCTCAGTGCCTCCTCGGCCTTGGCGCCCATTCTGGCTGTGCTTGAGGAGCCCTTCAGCCCACCGCTGCACTGTGGGAGCCCCTTCCTGGGATGGCTGAGGCCGGAGCCAGCTCCCTCAGCCTCCGGGGGGGTGTGGAGGGAGAGGCATGGGCGGGAACCAGGGCTGTGCGCAGCACTTGTGGGCCAGCTAGACTTCCAGGTGTGCATGGGCTTGGTGGGCCCCACACTCAGAGCAGTCGGCTGGCCCTGCCGGCCCCAGGCAGTGAGGGGCTTAGCACCCGGGCCAGGAGCTGCGGAGGGTGTGCTGGGTCACCCAGCAGTGCCAGCCCACTGGCACTGTGCTTGATTTCTCGCCAGGCCTTAGCTGCCTCCCCATGGGGCAGGGCTTGAGACCTACAGCCTGCCATGCCTGAGTCTCCCCTCCCCCCGCCATGGGCTCCTGTGCAGCCTGAGCCTCCCTGACGAGCACTGCCCCCTGCTCCACAGTGCCCGGTCCCATCAACCGCCCAAGGGCTGAGGAGTGTGGGCGCACAGCGCAGGACTGGCAGGCAGCTCCATCTGTGGCCCCAGTGCGGGATCCACTGGGTGAAGCCAGCTAGGATCCTGAGTCTGGTGGGGACTTGAAGAACCTTTATGTCTAGCTAGGGGATTGTAAATACACAAATCAGCACCCTGTATCTAGCTCAAGGTTTGTAAACACACTAATCAGCACCCTGTGTCTAGCTCAGGGCTTGTGAATGTATCAATCGGCACTCTGTATCTAGCCAATCTGGCGGGGACTTGGACAATCTTTATGTCTAGCTAAAGGATTGTGAATACACCAATCGGCACTCTGTATCAGCACTCCGTGTCTAGCTCAAGGTTTGTAAATGCACCAATCAGCGCTCTGTGTCTAGCTGATCTGGTGGGGACTTGGAGAATCTTTATGTCTAGCTAAGGGATTGTAAATACACCAATCAGCACTCTGTATCTAGCTCAAGGTTTGTAAACACACCAATCAGCACCCTGTGTCTAGCTCAGGGTTTGTGACTGCACCAGTCGGCATTCTGTATCTAGTTAACCTGGTGGGGACTTGGAGAGTCTTTATGTCTAGCTAAGGGATTGTGAATGCACCAATCGGCACTCTGTATCTAGCTCAAGGTTTGTAAATGCACCAGTCAGCACTCTGTGTCTAGCTCAGCATTTGTAAATACACCAATCAACACTCTGTATCTAGCTAATCTAGTGGGGAGGTGGAGAACTTTTGTGTCTAGCTCAAGGATTGTAAACGCACCAATCAGCACCCTGTCAAAGTGGACCAATCAGCTCTCTGTAAAACAGACCAATTGGCTCTCTGTAAAATGGACCAATCAGCAGAATGTGTGTGGGGCCAGATAAGAGAATAAAAGCAGGCTGCCCGAGCTAGCAGGGGCAACCCGCTCCAGTCCCCTTCCACACTGTGGAAGCGTTATTCTTTTGCTGTTTGCAATAAATCTTGCTACTGCTCACTCTTTGGGTTTACACTGCCTTTATGCACTGTAACACTCACCGCGAAGGTCTGCAGCTTCACTCCTGAAGCCAGCGAGACCACGAACCCACTGGGAGGAATGAACAACTCCAGATGCGCCGCCTTAAGAGCTGTAACACTCACCACAAAGGTCTGCAGCTTCACTCCTGAGCCAGCGAGACCACAAACCCACCAGAAGGAAGAAACTCCGAACACATCCAAACATCAGAAGGAACAAACTCCGGACGTGCCACCTTTAAGAACTATAACACTTACCGCGAGGGTCCGTGGCTTCATTCTTGAAGTCAGTGAGACCAAGAACCCACCAATTCTGGACACAATTACATGCTCTTCAAAGGCCACTTCTAACAAATCTTTATGTCTTCATAGTGATCAGTGTATAATAAATATAGGTGAGAACATCTGAAGGAACCAAGTCAGAGACACTTCTCTTAAGTCAATTAATAATTCAAATGTGTTTAAATTTTTTTGGTCATTGCAATTAGTGCAAGCATTTATGATCATATATATTATGCCTATGTGTGCCTAAGTCTCACCTAATAGCAATAAATAAGAAAAAATCATAATACCACAATTACTGTGTGTCAGAAGCCATTTATTACAAATATTTTCTATATGTTTTCTGATTGAATCTTCATAAAAGCCTTAGATCACAGATCATTTGAAGATTAGGTGAAGGAATATATATATATAAAGTCTTAGGCATAGGGTCTGACCAAAAATCAGCTTTCGAAAACTGTTAGCTAAAATTAAAAAAAAAAAATCTGTATTTTTCATCAAAACAACTAGAGTTCAATATTTTCAATGCCTCAGTGTTTTGGTATTTAATAAAAATGAATAGCCCCCCAATAACCAGGAAGATATTATTAACAGCATAGTAAGTTATTCTGACCTTGTGTGGCTCATTTTCTTCCCCGTGGACTCTTCACAGTATGCACAGGCATTTGTTAACATTTCCCAAGAGTAGACAGCTTGCTTAATTTTCTTCCTATGACATCACAATTATTCCATAACTAGAATTTTTAAGTGAGGGGTCTTGAGTGCCTGAGTTATAATGACTAGACATTTCAAAGCATCCACCAAAGCAATATGGGCTGTGTGAAAAGCTGAAGGCATTAATGTAATGGCCTCCCTGTGGAGAGAAGAACAACATGAGAAAGAGTCACATTTTCTTTGTGTTTTCAAATAAAGGATCCAATTTTCAGAACTCCAGAACACTAGAGAAGGATGTCATTCTTTTGATTTGGAGTATAGAACAATTGGGCAGTGGAAGCACGCTGACAAACCTCAGGTGGGTTCATGTCAGAGAGACCTGCTGAAGAGCTGTAGGAAGGCAGGCGATGAATACAAAACCTGAGGGAAACAGCAATTGAGTCTGAGTATCTTTGAAAAAAATGCTGCATACTATAGCAAAACTTGAAAGAAAATAGGTATGTCTTTAATTTTTTAAATTAACTACATTAATTGCCGTTATAATTTATCAATCATCAAAGCCAGCTTGTGGAATAGAGCTTGGGGTGCTGTTCTTCAAAGTGCTTCAGCAATTCTCAGGATTTAGCATTGCCTTAAGCCAAAATCACCATAGAGGTCCCACCTGCTATTTTAGTGTAAACTTAAAATATTAATGGTGCTGAAGAGCAATATTGCCTTTGGACAGCCATCTATCATGTACTCCCTTATTTTATTGTCCAAAGAATTGAAATACTTCAATACTGAAATGGAAAACAGTGGAGAAGGAAACCAGATTTTTCACTCCTTTCCACTCCACATTTTTCATGAAAGTTGAATTATCAAACTCTTTTTCCAGCCCAGGCTTTGTTATGACCCCCTGGGTACATATCATGCCCTGAATCTGGTTCCAACGTGTTCCTGACAACTCTTTCTCTTCCAGCTCTGCAATCTAGGGCAAAATTTCAGAAGCTCATTTTATACTTTTTATAAGGAAAGCAATCATTTCACATAGTAGGAAAGCTACCTGGGTAATAAAATACTCTACTTCATATATTTAAGTACAATGATGCTAGTATTTACATGACCAGGGAAGAAATAGTTTCTTATTTTTTAGCTTGTTTTGACACCCTATTTTACTTAGTTTTATGACACTATTAGCTAAATTCATAAGTGTGCCAATAATAATAATAAAAATAGTTGAGAAACCATTCTTTAAATAAAAAGACATAAAATAACTAACCAGTCCAAGTCCAACTTGGGTGACAAATGTTACACTGTGTCATCTATTGATTTAATATTTTATTCAACTGTCTTTATGTATATTACATATATATTACATATGTAACAATAATAATAAAAACAGCATCATTGAAAATTTACAGGGGGATCTGGCAAGATGGCTCAATAGGAACAGCTCCGGTCTGCAGCTCCCAGCAAGACCCATGCAGAAGGTGAGTGATTTCTACATTTCCAACTGAGGTACACTGTTCATCTCATTGTGACTGGTTAGGCAATGCGTGCAGCCCACGGAGGGCTAGCAGAAGCAGGGTGGGGCATTGCCTCACCCAGGAAGTGTGAGGAGCGGTGGGGGGGCTCCATTTCCCAGCCAAGGGAAGCCATGAGGGACTGTGCTATCCAGCTCAGATATTACATTTTTCCCACGGTTTTTGCAATCTTCAGATCAGAAGATTCCCTTGTGTACCTACACCATCAGGGACCTGGGTTTAAAAACTGGGCATCTGTTTGGGCAGATACCCAGCTAGCTGCAGGAGTTTTTTTTTGTTCCCCCCACACCCCCTGCCCCCAATGGCACCTGGAACTCCAGTGAGACAGAACCATTCACTCCCTAGGAAAGGGGGCTGAAGTCAGGGAGTCAAGTGGTCTCGCTCAGAGGATCCCACTCCCACTGGGCCCAGAAAGCTAAGAACTACTGGCTTGAAATTCTCACTGCCTGTGCAGCGGTCTAAAGTTGACCTGGGATGATCAAGCTTGGTGGGGGGGATGAGTCCACCATTACTGAGGCTTGAATAAGTCGTTTTCCCCTGACAGTGCCAAAAAGGCCTGGAAACTTGGACTGGATGGAACTCAGCACAGCATACAGCAAAGTGGCTGTGGCCAGACTGCCTCTCTGTCCCATCTGCTATTCCTCTTCACTGGGCAGGGCATCTCTGAGAGAAAGGCAGCAGCCCTAGTCAGAGGCTTATAGATAAATCTACCATCTCCCTGGAACAGAGCAGCTGGGGGAAGGAGCAGCTGTGAGTGCAGCTTCAGCAGACCTAAACATTATTGCCTGGCTGCTCTGAAGAGAGCAGCAGATCCTGACAAGGAGTGTTTTCCCAGCAGACCTTATCTCGAGCTCTGATAAGGGAAAGGCTGCCTCCTCAAGTGGGTTTCTGACCCCCATACTTCCTAACTGGGAGAGACCTCCCAACTGGAGTTGACAGACACCTAATACAGGAGAGCTCTGGCTGGCATCAGGCTGGTGCCACTCTAGGATAAAGTTTCCAGAGGAAGGAGCAGGCAGCAATCTTTGCTGTTCTGCAGCCTCTGCTGATGATACCCAGGCAAATAGGGTGTAGAGTGGACCTCTAGCAAATCACAGCAGACCTGCAAATGAGAGGCCTGACTGTTAGAAGAAAAATTAACAAACAGAAAGTAATAACATCAGCATAATAAAAAGGACCCCCACACAGAAATCTCATCCAAAGGTAATCAGCGTCAAAGATCAAAGGTAGATAAATCCACAAAGATGAGGGAAAAAAAGCCCAAAAATGCTGAAAATTCAAAACACCAGAATGCCTCTTCTCCTCCAAATGATCACAACTCCTCCCCAGCAAGGGCACAAAAGAAGATGGAGAATGAGTATGACAAATTGACAGAAGTAGGCATCAGAAGGTGGGTAATAACAAACTCCTCAGAGCTAGAAGAGCAGGTTCTAACCCAATACAAAGAAGCTAAGAATCTTGACAAGGTCACAGGAACTGCTAACTAGAATAATCAATTTAGAGAAGAACATAAATGACCTGATGGAGCTGAAAAACACAGGACAAGAACTTTGTGAAGCATACACAAGTATCAATAGCCAAATTGATCAAGTGGAAGAAAGGATAACAGAGATTGAAGATCAACTTACTAAAATAAGGCATGAAGACAAGATTAGAGAAAAAGAAATGAAAAGGAATGAACCAAGCCTCCAAGAAATATGGTACTATGTGAAAAGACCAAACCTACGATTGATTGGGGTCCCTGAAAGTGATGGGGAGAATGGAACTAACTTCGAAAACACACTTCAGGATATTATTCAGGAGAACTTACCCAACCCAGTGAGACAGACCAACTTTCAAATCCAGGAAATACAGAAACACCATTAAGATATTCCTCAAGAAGAGCAACCCCAAGACACATAATCATCAGATTACCCAAGGTCGAAATGAAGGAAAAAATGTTAAGGGCAGCCAGAGAGAAAAGTCAGGTTACCTACAAAGGGAATTTCATAAGACTAACGGCAGGTCTCTCTGCAGAAATGCTACAAGTTAGAGGAGTGTAGGGGCCAATATTCAATATTCTTAAAGAATAAAATTTTCAACCCAGAATTTTATATGCAGCCAAACTAAGCTTCATAAGTGAAGGAAAAATAAAATCCTTTACAGACTGGAAAATGCTGAGGGATTTTTTCACCACCAGGCCTGCCTCCTGAAGGAAGCACTAAATATGGAAAGGAAAACCCAGTACCAACC
The DNA here is from genome assembly GCF_006542625.1 of Nomascus leucogenys. Lineage (NCBI taxonomy): Eukaryota > Metazoa > Chordata > Mammalia > Primates > Hylobatidae > Nomascus > Nomascus leucogenys. The sequence continues at coordinate 16,108,572 of NC_044382.1, read as the reverse complement.
ACTGCAAAAACACACCAAAATATGAAGACCAACAACACTATGAAGAAATTACATCAACTATTGTGCAAAATAACCAGCTAGAATCATAATAACAGGATCAAATTCACACATAACAATACTAACCTTAAATGTCAATGGGCTAAATGCCCCAATTAAAAGACACACACAGGAAAATTGGATAAAGAGTCAAGACCAACCGGTGTGCTATATTCAGGAGACCCATCTCACTTGCAAAGACACACATAGGCTCAAAATAAAGGGATGAAGGAAAATTTACCAAGCAAATGGAAAGCAAAAAAAAAGCAGGGGTTGCAATCCTGGTCTCTGATAAAACCAACTTTAAAACAACAAAGATCAAAATGGACAAAGAAGGGCATCACATAATGGTGAAGGGATCAATGCAACAAAAAGAACTAACTATTCTAAATATATATGCACCCAATACAGGTGCACCCAGACTCATAAAGCAAGCTCTTAGAGACCTACAAAGACTCCCACACAATAACAGTGGGAGACTTTAACACTCCACTGTCAATATTAGACAATTCAAAAGACAGAAAATCAACAAGGATATTCAGGACTTGAACTCAGCTCTGGATGAAGCAGAACTAATAGACATCTACAGAACTCTCCACCACAAATCAACAGAATATACACTCTTCTCAGCACCACATAGCACTTATTCTAAAATCAACCACATAATTGGAAGTAAAACACTCCACAGCAAATGCAAAAGAATGGAAATCATAACAAACATTCAGACCACAGTGCAATCAAATTAGAACTCAGAATTAAGAAATTCACTCAAAACTGCACAGCTACATAGAAACTGAACAGCCTGCTGCTGAATGACTACTGGGTAAATAATGAAATTAAGGCAGAAATAAATAAGTTCTTTGAAACCAATGAGAACAAAGAGACAACATACCAGAATCTATCCAACACAGCTAAAGCAGTGTTAAGAGGGAAATTTATAGCATTAAATGCTCACATCAGAAAGTAGGAAAGGTTTAAAATAAACACCCTACATCACAAGTAAAAGAACTAGAGAAGAAAGAACAAACAAATTCAAAAGCTAGCAGAAGACAAAAAAGTAACTAAGATCAGAGCAGAACTGAAGGAGATACAGACATGAGAAACCTTTCAAAAAATCAATGAATCCAGGAGCTGGTTCTTTGAAAGATTAACAAAATAGACTGCTAGCCAGACTACTAAAGGAGAAAAGAGAGAACAATCAAATAGACATAATAAAAATGATAAAGGGGATATCACCCCTGATCCTACAGAAATACAAACTACAATAAGAGAATAGAATGAACACCTCTATGCAAATATACTAGAAAATCTAGAAGAAATGGATAAATTCCTGGACATGTATGTCCACCCTCCCAAGCCTAAATCAGGAAGAAGTCAAATCCCTGAATAGACCAATAACAAGTTCTGAAATTGAGGCAGTAATTAATAGCCTACCAACCAAAAAAAGCCCAGCACCAGAAGGATTCACAGTTGAATTCTACTAGAGGTACAAAAAGGAGCTGGTACCATTCCTTCTGAAACTATCCCTAACAATAGAAAAAGAGGGACTCCTCCCTAACTCATTTTATGAGGCCAGCATCATCCTGATACCAAAACCTTTTAGAGACACACACACACATGAAGAAAATTTCAGGCCAATATCCCTGATGAACCTCAATGTGAAAATCCTCGATAAAATACTGCCAAACAGAATCCAGCAGCACATGAAAAATCTTTTCTACTATGTTCAAGTCAACTTCATCTCCGGGATGCAAGGCTGGTTCAACATATGCAAATCAGTAAATGTAATCCATTACATAAACAGAACCAATGACAAAAATCTCATGATTATCTCAATAGATACAGAAAAGGCCTTCAATAGAATTCAACACCGCTTTATGCTAAAAACTCTCAATAAACTACGTATTGATGGAACATATCTCAAAATAATAAGAGCTATTTATAACAAACCCATAACTGATATCATACTGAATGCCCATCATATTGAATGCCCATTCAGTATGATATTGGCTATGGGTTTGTCATAAGGGATTGTCAAAGGGAACGGAAAGCATTCCCTTTGAAAACCGGCACAAGACAAGCATGCCCTTTCTCACTACTCCTGTTCAACATAGTGTTGGAAGTTCTGGCCATAGCAATCAGGCAAGAGAAAGAAATAAAGAGTATTCAAATAGGAAAAGAGGAAGTCAAACTGTTTCCCTTTGCAGATAACATGATTGTATATTTAGAAAAGCCCATCATCTCAGTCTCAAAACTCCTTAAGCTGATAAACAATTTCAGCAAAGTCTTAGGATAGAGAATCAGTGTGCAAAAATCACAAGAAGTCTTATACACCAATAATAGACACGCAGAAGGCCAAATCATGAATGAACTCCCATTCACAATTACTACAAAGAGAATAAAATACCTAGGAATAGAACTTACAAGGGACATGAAGGACCTCTTCAAGGAGAACCAGAAACCACTGCTCAAGGAAATAAGAGAGGACACAAACAAATGGAAAAAATTCCATACTCATGGACAGGAAGAATTAATATCATGAAAATGGCCAAACTGTCCAAAGTAATTTACAGATTCAATGTTATTCCCATCAAGTTACCATTGACTTTCTTCACAGAATTAGAAAAAAACGACTTTAAATGTCATATGGAACCAAAAAAGAGCCCATATATCCAAGACAATCCTAAGCAAAAAGAACAAAGCTGGAGGCATCACACTACCTGACTTCAAACTAAGGCTACAGTAACCAAAACAGCATGGTACTGGTACCAAAACAGATATATAGACCAATGGAACAGAACAGAGATCTCAGAAATAGCATTACACATCTAAAACCATCTGATCTTTGACAAACCTGACAAAAACAAGCAATGGGGAAAGGATTCCCTGTTTAATAAATGGCACTGGGAAAACTGGCTAGCCATATGCAGAAAACAGAAATTGGACCCCTTCCTTATACAAAATTAACTCAAGATGGATTAAAGACTTAAACATAAAACCAAAACCATAAAAACCCTTGAAGAAAACCTAGGCAATACCAATCAGGACATAGGCATGGGCAAAAACTTCATGACTAAAACACCAAAAGCAATTGTAACAAAAGCCAAAATTGTTAAATGGGATCTAATTAAACTAAAGAGCTTCTGCTCAGCAAAACAAAGTGTATCATCAGAGGGAACAGGCAACCTACAAATGGGAGAAATTTTTTGCAATCTATCCATCTGACAAAGGTCTAATATCCAGAATATAAAAGGAACTTAAAAAAATTACAAGAAAAAAAAACAAGCCCATCAAACAGTGAGTAAAGAATATGAACAGACATTTCTCAAAAGAAGACATTTATGCGGACAACAAACATGAAAAAAAGCTCATCATCATGGGTCATTAGAGAAATGCAAACCAAAACCACAATGAGATACCATCCCATGCCAGTTAGAATGGCAATTATTAAAAAGTCTGGAAAGAACAGATGCTGGTGAGAATATGGAGAAATAGGAACGCTTTTACACTGTTGGTGGGAGTGTAAATTAGTTCAACCATTGTGGAAGACAGTGTGGTGATTCCTCAAAGATCTAGAACCAGAAATACCATTTGATCCTGCAATCCCATTACTGGGTATATACCCAAAGATTATAAATTATTCTACTATTAGGACACACACATGCACGCATATGTTTATTGCAGCACTATTTACAATAGCAAAGACTTGGAACCAACTGAAATGTCCATCAATGACAGACTGGATAAAGAAAATGTAGCACATATACTCCATGGAATACTATGCAGCCATACAAAACAATGAGCTCATGTCCTTTGCAGGGACATGGATGAAGCTGGAAACCATAATTCTCAGCAAACTATCACAGGAACAGAAAACCAAGCACTGCACATTGTCACTCATAAGTGGAATTTGAACAGTGAGAACACATGGACACAGGGAGGGGAACATCACATGCCGGGGCTTGTCAGAGGTTGGGAGAAAAGGGAGGGAGAATATTAGGACAAATACCTAACACATGTGGGGCTTAAAACCTAGATGACGGGTTGATAGGTGCAGCAAACCACCATGGCACATGTATAGCTATGTAACAAACGTGCACTTTCAGCACAGCTATCCCGTAACTTAAAGTAAAAGAAAAAAAAAAAAAGAAAATTTACAATATCATTGTAATGGCTAAATCTTTATCATCCATTATGTTAATTAACCCTCATAAAATAATTTTATGTTTCAAGTACTATTGTTTCACAAACAAGAGAAATACAACACAGTGTGGTTTAAGATTTTTGCCTAAGATCCCACAAGTGCATAGTAGTCAGGGTTTGAACCTAGGCAGCCTGACAACTAATGACCACACTCTGAAGACTCTCATATACTTTGAAGACAGTTGTTTAATCCACTTCTTTTCTCATATAGGAAAAAGGAATTGAGGATGGAAATCTAATATTTGATGAAGACTCAGTGTGCAAGTAATCATGGCGACACTATATTGTTTTATTTTAGTGTCCTTGTAATTTTCTTTATAGAGCACCCAAACAATAAAGTGCTTCTCAAATAGTCATATTCAAGTGCTTTATAATATTAACTCATTAGGTGTGCATAACAACTCTTTGAGGTAGGTTTTATTATTATGCCCATTTTCCAATTGAAGCATCTTGTGTGCAAAGAATTAAGTAATTTACCCAAAATTATTCAGCTGATGAATAGCAAGATATTCACATACATGATTCTTTATAGTTATAATGAACCTCATTACCAGTTCAATGAAGTGAATGGTTCCCACACTCAGAGGATACTCTTTTGTTAACACCTATGCTTTAACCAAGAAAGGCTGGGATATGACTGTCAGCAATGGTACATTTTTATTTTCTGTCCTCTAGGAGTTGATTAAATAAGTTTTATTTTCTCAAAAAACATTGGGCTAATTTAAATTTCTCACAGAATGCCTAAATTACTCCTCATAGCTCTTTCTGAAACAGTGGCCTTCCTAGGTTCCTAAGAACAGAAAAGCCAGTTAAGCTGTTGTATATACAAAGGCAACGATGGCAACAGACTTCACCTTGAGAGATTTAGTATCAGCTTCTCCAATCGGAAAAAGTTTTAGGAATGATTTCAACATTAGGTGTGCAACAAGATGCAAAATCCAGGCTCTTATTTTCTAAAACTCACTATTTGTATGAGCTGCATGACTTAATATGACAGGAAGTTATTGGTTTTGAAATTCTGAAACTAGAAATTACAAATATCCAGTAGAACTTAATAACACATATGTATTAGTCCATTTTTGCACTGCTAAAAAGAAATCTCTAAGTCTGGATAATTTATAAAGAAAAGAGATTTAATTGGCTCATGGTTCCACAGGCTGTACATGAAGCATGGCTGAGGAGGCCTCAGGAAACTTACAATCATGGCAGAAGGTGAAGAGGAAGAAGGCACCTCTTCACATGGTCAGAGCAGAGGAAGAGAGAGAAAGGGGAGGTGCTACACACTTTTAAACAACCATATCTCATGAAAACTCACTCATTGTCACAGGGAGAGCAAGGAGGAAGTCTGCCCTCAGGATCCAATCTCTTCCCACCAGGCCTCTCCTTCAACACTGGGGATTACAATTTGAAATGAGATTTGGGTGGGGACAGAAATCCAAACCATATCATTCCATCCCTGGCCTCTCCCAAATCTCATGTCCTTCTCACATTGCAAAAGACAATCATCCCTTCTCAATAGTCCCTCAAGTCTTAACTCACTTCAGCATTAACTCAAAAGTCCACAGTCTAAAGTCTCATCTGAGACAAGGTAAGTTGCTCCCACTTATGAGCCTATAAAATAAAAAACAAGTTAGTTACTTCCAAGATGAAATGGGGGGAAATGCATTGGGTAAATACTCCCTTTCCAAAGGGGGGAAATCAGCCAAAATCAGGAGTGACAGACCTTGTGCAAGTCCAAAACCAGGCAGGGCAGTCATTAAATCTTCAAGCTCCAAAATAATCTCCTTTGACTCCATGTGTCAGATCCAGGCAACACTGATCCAAGGGGTGAACTCCCAAGGCCTTGGGCAGCTCTGCTCCTATGGCTCTGCAAGGTACAGCCCCTGCAGCTGCTTTCATGGGCTTTCATGGGGTGTTGAATGCCTGAGGCTTTTCCAAAAGCATGGTACAAGCTGTCAGTGGATCTACCATTCTATTCTGGGGTCTGAAGGATGGTGGCCCTCTTCTCACAGCTCCAACAGGCAGTGCCCCAGTGAAGACTCTGTGTGGGGGCTCCAAACTCACATTTCATCTTGGCACTGCCCTAATAGACATTCTCCATGAAGCCTCCACCCTTGCAGCAGACATCTGCCTGGACATCCAGGCATTTCCATACATCCTCTGAAATACAGGTGCAGGGTCCCAAGCCTCAACTCTCACACTCTGCACCCCTACAGATTTAATACCATGTGAAAGCCACAAAGGCTTATGGTTTGCACCTTCTGAAGCAACAGCCTGAGCTGCACAGTGGCTCGTTTCAGCCATTGATGGAGCTGGAGCAGCTACAATGCAGGGGACCATGTCCTGAGACTGCACAGAGCAGGAGGGCCCTGGCCCTGGCCCACAAAACCATTCTTCACTCCTACACCTCCAGGCCTGCAATGGCAGAAGCTGCCTTGTAGGTCTCTGAAATGCCTTCAAGGCATTATCCCCGTTATCCTGGATATCAACATTTGGCTCCCCTTTGCTTATGCAAATTTCTGAAGCCAACTTGAATTCCTCCCCCAAAATGGGTTTTTCTTTACCACCATATGGCCAGGCTGCAAACTTTTCAAACTTTTATGTTCTGCTTCCCTTTTAAATATAAGTTCTAGTTCTACATATTTTTTGCTCATGAATATGAGCATAAGCTTCCAGAAGCAGCCAGGTCATGTCTTGAATGTTTTGCTGCTTAGACATTTCTTCCATCACATGGCCTAAATCATCACTCTCAAAGTCAAAGTTCATAGATTTCTAGAGCAGGGGCACAATACCTCCAACCTCTTTGTCAAGACATAACAAAAGTGATCCTTGCTTAAGTTCTCAGTAACTTCCACATCTCCATCTGAGACCTCTTCAGCCTGGAATTCATTGGCCATATCACAATCATCAGTTTGGTCACAATAATTTAAGAAGTCTCTAGGAAGTTCCAAACTTTCCATCATCTTCCTGTCTCCTTCGGAGCCCTCCACACTCTTCCAACCTCTTCCCATTACCCAATTCCAAAGCTGCTTCCACACTGCCAGGTGTCTTTATAGCTGTGCCCCACTTCTTGGTACCAATTTTCTATATTAGTCTGTTCTCACACTGCTATAATAAATACCTGATACTGTGTAATTTATAAAGAAAAGAGGTTTAGTTGGCACATGATTCCATAGGCTGTACAGGAAGCATGGCTTGGGAGGCCTCAGGAAACTTACAATCATGGCAGAAGGTGAAAAGGAAGGAGGCACTTCTTCACATGATCAGGGAGGAAGAGAGCAAAGGGGGAGATACTACACACTTTTAAACAACCAGATCCCATGAGAACTCACTCACTATCATGGTAATAGCAAGGGAAAAATTTGATCCCATGATCAAATCACCTCCCACAAGGCCCCTCCTCCAACACTGGGGTTTACAATTTAACATGAGATTTAGGTGGGGACACAAATCCAAAACATGTCAGCGTTTATTATTTAAAACATTATATTACCTTGTGTGTTTTAAAAATTGATATTTCTCTGAAGTATATTCTTATGACAAAATCATTTATGTCTGGAAATTAAGTAGTTTCAAAAGGTAAAAATAATTATTTCAGTAAGACCTTAGAGATAATCTAAGTAGCAAAAGTGCTATAGAGATACGGAATATCAAAGTGGAGAAAAATTCCTAGTGAAATAAAAATTGAAAAGACATAAAAGTGTGATTTAATTGGGTCAATTGCCATGGGTTAATAAAGCTGTGGCTACTGACCACATTAAGGCAAGGAGATAAGTTTTCACAAAGTACTTCAAGGAGGCTTGTCTTTTCTTACTTGCTTGCTTGCTTTTCTCCTTTCTTTCTTTTTTTAACGTTGACAACAGAGATTAATGAGCAGCTATTCCTGCCAATTGAAACATTCATCTTTTTAGTTTATCTCCAGAAGATTAAATATAGTTCCAGAAAATTAATCACTTTGTACAATCCAAAAATCTATACATTGCCTGATGAAATGTTTGATCAGCACATTTCATCTTCATGAAGAATTGGGAAAAGACAACAAAAAAAGTTTCTTTATTGCAGATTATTGTACATTGGCTTATTTAAAACAAACACACAGCCTGACATACAATCCACTGAAAACAATTTAAAAGCCAAATCATTTCCCGAGAAAAGCAATATCTTGCTGATGAAAACTGGTATGAGGCTGTAAGCCTCATGAGAGGCAGTATAGTCTTTTACTCACAGCTGCATTTCTAATACTGTTATATGGAGTAAATGTCCTCAAACCTTTTAAGTGAATGTATCTCTTCCATACAACAGCTTCCTGAAAAAGTCTGGATGCCAGAAGTTCCACATCAACTCACCTTTTCAACTCACTCTTGAAATTGCCAAGCTCAGTAATCCGGTTCCAAATGCCTGCAACTTGTTTTGCAAACTTATGCGTATACTATTTTGAACCCTAGCCCTCATAATCTATGCAACTGGACTTTTCCTTGGGCTCCATCAATGTGCCATTGTAGGTAAGAAATACTTCCACTGCCTGTCCTATCTCTTCAGAACTCATCTTAACCAGGTCAGTTCACCCAGTTTTTCAACAACCAAAGAGAATGAGATTAAGAGCTCACTCTTGAGAAAACAGCCAGGTATGGTTGTGGGCAATAGTTTATGAGTTTCTGAAAAAAAAGAAGCTTTTCAGAAGGAAAAAAAGAAAAGTATGTGACTACTTCTACTCTAAGTGAAAAGAAAACAGAGAAATGATTCATCCCACATAAACATCATAGGATCTCTCTGCTGATGCAGTTTTCATCTTGCACAGTATGTTATTGTACTAATGATGTCTCTTACTCTGCTCCCAGCTTTCTAGTGAGGAAGCCACTATGTTTAAAATTGCTTCCCACCTGGGATGGCCATTCTCCTGCAGAAATTCCTTCATTTTGGGGGCTTGGAAAAACCTGCTCAAAATATGTAATTCTTATGCAAGTACAGTCTGTGCACTGCACACCAGGCCTATGGTTCCTCACCAAAGCCTTATTTCTATTTTCTTTTCTTCAGCCTCTGAGTTTCAAGTCAGTAATTTTCCTCTTCTGACTTCAAGGGAAAGACCAAATTCAAAAAATAAACATAAAAGTTATCTCCTTAGTATACATGCATTATGTATAATAAGATTATTATAAGCTTCTCCTTTTCAGAATATCAACCACCAGAGATAGGTATTATGAATTACGTTCTGCAGGCACTGCCCAATTTTCACCCTGGTACCTACACATTCATGCCCAACAGTTTCCCATTTAAAAATGTCTTGCCATAATCACGTACTGTATGTGCAGAATCATACTTCACTATTCCCAAAGGGGAATAAAAATAACTCAGTACAGCTGGCTAAGAGCACACTGTTTCATGTTTCCAACAGAGTATCCCTTTGAAAAACAATCGTCGTGGATTGTAAATAATGGCATCAACCAATCACCACTTGAGAAGAAACCTAACACAGTAATTGAGATTTCTTCCTAGAGTGACCAAGAGAATGGCTTGCCTATTTTTATAAGAGTTAAAAACAAGCTGCAAGCTCCCAGTCTGTCCTCTGTCCTTATAAAGAGTCAACAACATTTTGTCGTCTATCAATATCCCATTTGGTGTATCTCAACCTGCTGGGGATTTTTACGTCTTAGTTTATTAAAATAAATGTTGTACTTTCTTGGTGTGACCAAAAATAAACGATGGCTCATACTGTGCGTGGGTTCTAGCTCATGACAGTCCAGACTGCTAACAGATTGCTAATATGTTAACAGCTCTATTATAAGACTCTCAAAGATAAAATTTTTAATGCCATTTGTGAAGTTGAATTCTCCATGGTAAAAGAGTATTGCATGGGAATGTCGGGATAGATGCTGAGAAGTCCATACACTTTCTACATGCAGATATGTCTGCAGATGTTTAAGAGCTCCAGATGGCTGAGCTTTTTAAGGTAACATTCTCCACGATGTGCCCATTCTGGCACCAGAATATTGGATGAAATGGTATGATAGAATCTGTGCCTTTTGGCCAAGATCTGCATATCATAAAAAGTACTCTAAATGCAGAAGTTTCTAGAAATGATGGAGGTTATAAAAAGTTAAGAATGATTGTACTCAAATAATGGAATTAGATATATTTTTGTTATTTCTTCCAAAGATACTAGTGAAAATCTTGAGCCAGACATGACTCAGAGTGTCTCTAGTTCTAGTGTAATCCATGTTTTTTATGTAGTATTTACACGTGTTACTATTGTTTTCACTCTTAGGCTGTTTGTCCTACAGAGTCTTGGCACTAATATTGTAAAGTGAGAGTCTGGCTTTAGCTAGGAAGAGGAAAAATACCTGAGAACAAGAAAATATGTCTGACACATGGACCATGCTCTATAAATGCATTGCAGTGAAGTTTCATGGAAGGATATGTCCTAATTTTTTGAAAATTATGTGTTCTGTTTCTAAAAGTTGCTTGTTATTGCTAAGAAGAAATTCTGTAAAAGTTTATCATGTTTGCCTCCTTCAATCTTCAGATAGGTACTGTTGGTAAGACTCAGTCATTGATCTAGGTTGACCAAGACAGGTGTTCACACAAACAGATGTCATCAAACAGTTAGTGGGTACTATGGCAAATACTCTATAATCATAAAATTCCTACAAGATTATAAACATTCTAATTTTACTTTTTATTATTCAACACTCTTTTTTCAAAATAAACAATATTCATTTGTTTATAAAATTGAAGTCATAAAGGAGTCATCTGACTTTAAGCAGAGCAAGATTCAGGTGGCCACATAACATTTTATTGGTTCTCTCATTCTCTCCAGTAATTGTTTTCCATTGTGCTGACTTTAGCTGGAAGCACATTTGTTGAAAAATGTTTAAACACCCTTCCAGACTTGCCATCCCATTAGATTTTCTAGTAATTTCACCTAAAATCTTAGCATTATTGCTCACTGAGACTCTTTGACTATGCCTAAGTCATGTGCTTACCTCTGAATTCACAGAGCAGCTTCAGAACCATCTGAAATGTAAACATTGAATCTAAGGGAAGGCTAGCTCCCAAAAGAAGCCCAGGAAGCTGTTATTAGAAGGGAGCTGAATGCATGCTGTGCTGACTAAAACAATAGGTACCCACTAAACCCTCATCTTGCAAATAATTACATTGGAAGCTTTAACAATGTGTCAAGTAAGTAAAACAGAAGTCACACCCAGGCTGGCTGACCTCAAAGTCACTCTTGACAAATGTACCACACTCCCTATCAGTATCAATTAGATTAGCTCTAGTCTACAATAAAACCTAAGATTGTTTATGCTGATCCATTCTCTAGAACAGTAATTTAACAAGTGGAAGTAGATCTGTTTTCTTCACAAATTTAATCTGTGAATTTTGCTTTTATATTTTGCTTTTAAAAAAGCAAAATTCAGGTTTAGGTATGCATAACAAAGAGGTATATTCCACTGGGATCCTGCCCTCCCATAAGGGCATAGCATAAAGAGCCTCAAATTCCCAGATGGAAAGAAATCTCAGTCAAATGCACCATCAATATTTAGTTGTAGTTTTGAGTTTTTATATTATTTTAAGTGTAAGCAATGAATTTAAAACTGATTTTCTATAAGCATAGCTCTGCAATATGACAAAACAAAGAGCTAAGGCAAACAAAATAGAGGGTAATTAAAAGACTTTTCTTATAGTATTTCTTTTTAAAAACTGCCATTTCTCACTCTTTCTGACCAGTGATAATAATTTATTTATTTTTATTTTTTATTTTTGTGGTTACATAGTAGATGTATATATTTACGGCATACATGAGATGTTTTGATACAGGCTTGCAATATGAAATAAACACATTGTGGAAAATGGGGTATCCATCCCCTCAAGCATTTATCCTTTGAGTTACAAATAATCCAATTACACTCTTTAAGTTACTTTAAAATGCACAGTTAAGTCATTATTGACTATAGTCACCCTCCTGTGTGATCAAATAGTAGGCCTTATTCATCCTGACTATGTTTTGTACCCATTACCCATTCATATCTGCCTTCCAGCCCCCGACTACCTTCTCAAATCTGTCTACTGTCTATGTTCATAAGTTCAATTGTTTTCATTTTCAGATCCCACAAATAAGTGAGAACATGAGATGGTTGTCTTTCTGTGTCTGGCTTATTTCACTTAACATAATGATCTCCAGTGTCATCCATCTTGTTGCAAATGACTGGATCTCTTTTTTTTTTATGGCCAAACAGTACTTCATTGTTTATATGCAGCTATTTTGTTTATTCATTTATCTCTTGGTGGACACTTAGGTTGCTTCTGAATCATAGCTATTGCCAACGGTGCTGCACAAACACAGGAATGCAGGTATCTCTTTGATATACTCATTTCCTTTATTTTAGGTATATACCCAGCAGTGGGATTGCTGGATCATATGGTAGCTCAATTTTTAGTTTGTTTTAGGAAACTCCAAACTCTTCTCCATAGTGGTTGTACTAATTTATTAATACATTCCCACCAACAGCATACAATGGTTTTCTTTTCTCCACATCCTCGCCAGCATTTGTCATTGCCTATCTATTGGATCTAAGTCATTTTAACAGGACTGAGATGATATCTCATTATAGTTTTGATTTGCATTACTTGACAATTAGTAATGTTAAACACCTTTCATATATCTGTTTGTCTTTTGTCTGCCTTCTTTTCAGAAATGTCATATTCAAATTTTTTGCCTATCTTTGATTGGATCATTAGATTTTTTGCCTGTAGAGTTGTTTTAGCTCCTTATCTATTCTGGTTCTTAATCTTTTGTCAGATTGGTAGCTTGCAAATATTTTATCTCATTCTGTGGGTTGTCTCTTCACTTTGTTGATTGTAACCTTTGCTGTGCAGAAGGCTTTTAACTTGATGTAATGTCATTTGTCCATTTTTGTTTTGGTTGCCTGTGCTCACAATGTATTGCTCAAGAAATGTTTTCCCAGACCAATGTCTTAGAGATTTTCCCTAACGTGTTCTTATAGTAGTTTCATAGTTTGAGGTCTTAGATTTAAGTCTGTAATCCATTTTTATTTAATTTTTCTATATGGTGTAACATGGGATCGAGTTTCATTCTTCTGCATATGTATATCCAGTTTTCCCAGCACCATTTATTGAAGAGACTGATTTTTCCCCAGTGGATGTTCTTGTCATCTTTGTGGAAAATGAGTTCACTATAGGTGTGGACAATCACTTTTAAAAAGGGTTTCTGAGGTTGGAGAATAGGTCAAGACTTACAGAACTAGATGTGTCCGATCACATAGGACTGTAGCCTACGATCTGAGTCCTATATGGCCTGCGCTCCAGCTAACTAGCCTCTCACTACGACTTCTAATTTAAAAAATGCTCATTACACCACAGCTTTCTCGGAAGAGCTCATGCTGCTTTAGAGAAAACATCTTCAAAAGCAAGGAAGAAAATATCCATTGTCTCACACAGGAGTCATGTTAATTATGACATTGTCATTTTCAAGATGAGTAAACATAGAGGTTAACTGTGGAAGGTCATGCATTTCCTGTTTGAAGGAGAGTGGTGATTTTGTTTGTAAAATTTGGAGACCTTTAAACAGACAGCATTATCTAAGCAGTCACAGATCAACAATCACTGCACCCTCTGGCTGTAGCAGGGAATGCATATACCCTCATATATCATTTGTTGTTGTTTCTCTCCTACATGAGCAATTAATTAATCTTTGTAATGATGCATAAACTACTAGGTTTTTTCAGTTTCGCATTTAGTTTTATGTAAAATATTATAAATTTATTTAAAGATGTTTCTCCTAAATCTCATGAAATGTTGGTATTTTAACCATATCATATAACTGAAACTCTATAACCTCAATTTTGTAGTAATTTACCATATGAAAAAAATGTGGAAAATTGCATATATCTAGCTAATTAAACTAAAACATAGTAACTTTCAAATTTCCTTTTTTTAACCTAAGATACAAGTCCAAGTGGCATCAACAGCAAGCCTCAGTGTGAATCCCTAGACAGGTTAGTGAGAAAAGTGGACTTTTATGACTGAAGGCCCATCCAGCAAGTTATTTGATGTTACACCAACCATTTTTCTATTCTTAACTTTCATAATGACAAATATTAAGCATCTGTTTTCTGATGCTTTAGAGTATTATAAAAATGTAATGAAGCCATTTGAACTATCTAAGTACCCTAAAGACAGCTCAATTCCTAAAGAAATTGTCAATATTGATGCGTTGACCAGAAATCCTTATTCATAGAACATAAAAAGATTTTACTCAAGATTGTATTCACTTCCAGACATGGTGGCGCAAGTCTGTAATCCCAGCTCTTTCGGAGGCTGAGACAAGAGGATTGCTTGAGCCCAGAAATTCAAGGCTGCAGTGAGCTATGGTATCAGGCACCACTGTAATCCAACCTGGACCACAGAGTGAGACCCTATTTCTTTAAAAAAAAATTATATTCCTAAAAATTTTATTTTTTTACTGAGCAAATATGTATGCCAGTATATTAATTAAAATGCACTATAGTAGACAGAATAAATTAGATAAATTTTCTGCCTTCATGTGGCTTTCAAGATAATAATGTTCATTAAGCATGTATAATAATTTTAATACAGTTAAGATGTATTAATAGTTTCTGTCATAAAATAAATACCATCTTCTATGGAATTTTAGAATAAAGAGTGGTTATTTTCAAGTAAGACTGTATGTTAAGAACAAAAAGGAATGACTCTGTGGATCAGGAAACATTTGAAGAAGTCCTTCAGGAATAGTCACAATTTTTAATTCAATAGACATTGAGTCAATAAGACACAGAAATAGAAAGGCACATAGATAGCTCACACACGAATTAGAACCACAGCACATAAAGGACTGAACAGAAGACCGTATAATTAAAATACACTAGAGATATCAATTTTTTCCTCAACCCCAACATTCCCTTCTTGGAGAACATACTTAATCCAGAGGAGCATGGTTTATATTATACACAACATTGGCCACACCTGGTTTAACCAGATTGGGCACAAGATCAAATCCAGGGCAATCACATATTTTCTTTTAGAAATTCGTATTTGTTAGAAACAAAGATTCAAGATGGTCTGTATGAGCTTTTCGATTTGGACAGCACTTTGAGTAAGGGTCAAAGCAGATAATCTGAGGGCAGATTTATTTGAATCAGAAGAAGCCAATGTGGATAGAGAGGAGAAAATTAGGTAGAAGCAGAGAAAAGAGACCATGTGATCCCAGAAAGAGAGACAGACAGAAGGAAAACTTGCCCTGTTTCTTACCCATATAGTAATTCTAGTTGTGGTCCACCAAATCTTCTCTGTATGCTCTGCTCTTGCTATGCCTCAGTTCTCCCTATTCCTCTTCTATCAATTTATACTGATTGCAAAAACACAAACAAATATTTTGGATAACCTAAGCAAAACTTGAAAAGATTGGAGATAAACTAGGTAGCTTAGTTAATGACTGAATGTCTCATTTCAGGAAAGAAACAAGAGATGAAATGAGAACAAAAGCCAAGGCAGTTTGGAGTAACTAAACTGCTGAAGATTTTGACCATTCTGAATGGGTGCTGCTACTAGAGTTACAGGGATCTATTTGATCTATCTCCCATCTCTCTAATCAAGGCTCAAAGTCCTGAAAGGGTTGAAAGGGAGCCTAATTTGACTAACTAGATAATGTATTAGTCAAGAGGGTTGTTACTTGCCCTTTGGCCAGAGTATGGCAGGGCGTTTTGGTATGCAGTCTACAATAAGGCAACATATAATAAGAGAAAGATAATTTTCCAAAACAAAACAAAACAAAACAAAACAAAACTGGAAATAGGGTTGTAGAAGAGAAGTATATGCCGCTTACCAAGGAGCAATAGGCATCTGCCACCATTTCCTATCAATATATTTTAATAAGCTAAGGTAAGTGAGATTTGATTTTTTGCATTATAATGAGCCCCATATAAGATCACAGACTAAGTAATTTTAATTTTATTTGTTTGACAGTAAGGGGATATTGACAAATTTTAACAGCTTAATGGTATCGGAGCTATGTTATAGGAAGGCTGCGTTACATGGAACAAATAGTGGAAGCAATCAGATGACTCTAATACCTAAAAATAGGAAGAAATAGAATGAGATTCTTTGTCAGGGACTGTAATAATCTCAGGGAGAGAGAATGAGAGAGTCAACAGAACGACTGTAAAGGAGCAGGAGTACAGCTGTTACCATATCTTCAGGAGAAAATGAATACAGTTTTATATTTGACCAATTTAAGGGGGAATAATAGAGAGCAATGTAAGAATAAAGCCACAGAGTATGGTAAGAGGAATTGGTACACACACACACACACACAACACACACACTCCATTTACATCAGAGAGGCACTAAATTGAGCAAAGTCATTGGAGCCACCATTCCCAAAGTAGAAAATAGACTAAGATTTAAAGAATGTTTGACGTTTTATGTCACTGACACACCCTAGCCAAACAGAGAAGGCGCAGCTTCTCAGTATTGCCACAGAGAGTCATGAGGCTTGAAAGTCAGAACCAGAACCCTAGTAATAGGGAAAATGAGATTTATGCAGGAAACATTGTTTTGCTTAAGATAAAAAGTTATTTGGAGATACATGCTACTTAGTAATTCAAGTATTGAAGGATGCAGCAAATCCGTAGACTTTACCTTTTGGGAACTTGAAATAGAACAGATAACGGCTATTCATCCTTACTCTTGGAGATAAAAATAATCTTTCCTTTCTTTCCCTTACCCATTCTGAACAGTGTAGAGATGCTGATGAGCAAGTACCTGGTAGAAGCATGACATGTCACTCAAGATTACAGAGTGCATTATGGATGCAAGATAGACACCAAGAGGAAATCTTTGTGTTGAAGAAAGTAGTACTTGTCCTATGGGAAGCGATGAGGGTATGGTAGGTGGATGCTTGAGAAGAAGAGACAAGTCTCCATAAAAAGGAACTTCTACAGGAGAAGAAGCAAGACAACTAAATTTTTTTACCATAAAATTAGCCAGTAAAACTCAAAGAACAATTCTACAACAAGAAAATTGCTTCGCTTGACTTATATTGATATTGATAATTAGCTTATTGCTGATCAACATGTACACTGAGAACAACTAGAAAAGCTGCCCAAAATATAAAAAAGATTTATGTTTGAAGACACTGGATATATCTCAAGGCAGTGAAGATTTGAGGGCCAAGATCATGTACAGAAAGAAAGCACAAAAAAAAAAAAAAAATCAGCCCTACATCCAGTGCCACTTTTCCACTGTGGATACATAAATTCCAATGCATCATCTGAGAATGTGATCAAAAAGTTGTGGCTAAGAAGCTGAGATCATAAATACACTGTTCATCTTTCTACAAAAGATTGAAAAAACAATACAAGCTCATAAAACTGGACACAAAAACATATTCTGTATAACTTCATTTCTACATATAATGGTAACTACTTTATATAAGGCAACTTATTTAAATTAAGATGTTGAAACTAAGAACACCTTTTATCTTTGGTGAGTAGAATGAAGATAGTGATATAGAAGCCAGAAACTAGCTTTTGGTATGCTGGAAATACTCTACTTTTGATCTATGCGGTGGGTTACAAAAGTGTATTCAGGCTGTGATAATTCAAAAAGTTGAACACTTTAGATCTGTACAGTTTTACATACAGGCATACCACAGATATATTGTGGGTTTGGCTCCAGACTACCATGATAAAACCAATTTGCAATAAAGCAAGTCACACAAATTTTTTGGTTTCCCAGTGCATATAAAATGATGATTGCACTGTACTATAATCTATTAAGTGTACAATAGCATAATGTTTAAAAATGTACCTTAATTAAACATACTTTATTACTACAAATGCTAATGATTATCTGAGCCTTCAGTGAGTCAACGTTTTTGTGGTGGAACATCTTGCCTTGATGTTGATGGCTGCTGACTAATCAAGTGGTGGTTACTCAATGTTGGGATGGCTGTGGAAATGGGTTGAAATAAGACAACAGTGAAGTTTGCCACATTGATTTACTCTCCTTTCCATGAAAGATTTCTCTGTATCATGCTGTTTGGTAGCATTTTACCCACACTTGAACATCTTTCAAAACTGAATTTACTTCTCTCAAATCCTGCTGCTGTTTTATCGACTAAGTCTATGTAGTATTCCAAATCTTTTGTTATCATTTTAACGATGTTCATGGCATCTTCACCAGGAGTATATTCTATCTCAAAAAAAAAAAAACACTTTCTTTGTTCGTTCACTCATAAGAAGCAACTGCTCATCTATTAAAGTTTTATCATGAGATTGCACCAATTCAGTCACATCTTCAAGCTCCACTTCTAATTCTAGTCTTCTTGCTATTTTTGCCACATCTGCAGTGACTTCCTCCACTGAAATTTTGAACCCCTCATAGTCATCCAGGAAGGCTAGAATTTACTTCTGCCAAACTCTTGTTAATGTTGATATTTTCACACCCTCACATGAATCATGAATTTTCTTAATGGCATGCAGAACAGTGGATTCTTGCCAGAAGTGTTTCAATTTACTTTACCTAAATTCATAAGAGGAATCACTGTCTATGGTAGCTCTAGCCTTATGAAAAAGATTTCTTAAATAATAAGACTTCAAAGTCTAAATTACTCCTTGGTCTATAGCCTGCAGAATGGATGTTGTGCTGGGAGGCATGAAAACAATATTAATCTTCATGCACATTTCCCTCAGAGCTACTGAGTGACCAGATGCATTGCCAAAGAGTAGTAATGTTTTGAAATAAATATTTTCTTCTGAACAGCAGTTCTTAACAGTGGGCTTATAATGTTTGCTAAACCATGCTGTAAACATAAAAGAGCTGTCATCCAGGCTTTTTCATTCCACGTATAGAGCAGAAGCAGAGTAGATTTAGCATAAAGCTTAAGGGCCCTAGAACTTTTGGAATGGTAAATAGGCACTGGTTTCCACTTAAAGTAACAAGCTGCATTAGCTGCTAACAAGAAAGTCAGCCTGTGTTTTGAAGCTTTGAAGCCAGACATTTACTTCTCCTCTCTAGCTATTAAAGTCCTAAATGACATCTTTTTTCAATGTAAGACTCTTTCATCCACACTGAAAATCTGTTGTTTTGTATAGTTGAGAGGTGAAGCTGGCTGAACTTCTGGGTCAGGTGGGGACTTGGAGAACTTTTCTGTCTTACAAGAGGATTGTAAAATGCACCAATCAGCACTCTGTAGCTAGGATTGTAAAATGCACCAATAACTGCTCTGTGGCTAGCTAGAGGTTTGTAAAATGGACCAATCAGCACTCTGTAAAATGGACCAATCAGCAGGACATGGGCGGGGACAAATAAGGGAATAAAAGCTGGCCACCCCAGCCAGCAGTGACAACCCACTCAGGTCTCCTTCCACACTGTGGAAGCTTTGTTCTTTTGCTCTTCACAATAAATCTTGCTGCTGCCCACTGTTTGAGTCTGTGCCATCTTTAAGAGCTGTAACACCGTGAAGGTCCGCGGCTTCATTCTTGAAGTCAGCAAGACCATGAACCCACTGGAAGGAACCAACTCCAGACACATAGCCACCTTCAGTTATCTCAGCTAGATCTTCTGGATAACTTGCTGAGGTTTCTACATTAGCACTTGTTTCTGACCATGGTATTTTTATGACGTGGAGATATCTTCTTTCCTTAAACTTCATGAACCAACCTCTGTTAGCTTCCAGCTTTTATTCTGCAGCTTCCTTATCTCTCTCAGCCTTCACAGAATCGAAGACAATTAGGGCCTTGCTCTGGATTAGGTTTTGACTTAAGGAACTGCTGCTGCCAGTTTGATCTTCCATCCAGACCACTAAAACCTTCTCCATATCAAGATTAAGGCTATTTCACTTTCTTATCATTTGTGTGTTCATTGGAGTAACAATTTTAATTTCTGTCAAGAACTTTTCCTTGCATGCACAACTTGGTTAACTATTTGGCCCAAGAGGCCTAGCTTTTTGGCCTATTTCTGCTTCTGATGTACCTTCCTCGCTAAACTAAATAATTTCTAGATTTTTATTTAAAGTGAGAGACTTGCAACTCCTTCTTTCACTTGAACATTTAGAGCCCACTGTAGGGTTATTAACAGGACTAATTTCAATATTGCTGTGTCTCAGAGAATAGTAAGGCTTGAAGAGAGAAGGAGCGATGAGAGAACAACCAGTTGGTGAAGCAGTCAGAACACATGCATTTATTGATTAAGTCCATCATCTTATATTCACGTGGTTTGTGGTACCCTCAAAATAATTTCAATAGTCATATCAAGATCCCTGATCACAGAACACCATAATATGTATTATAAAACTGAAAAAGTTTAAAATATTGCTAGAATTGGCTCACGCCTATAATCCCAGCGCTTTGGAGGCAGAGGCAGATGGACCACAAGGTCAAGAGATTGAGACCATCCTGGCCAACATGATGAAACCCCTGTCTCTACTAAAAATACAAAAATTAACTGGGCATGGTGGTGCGAGCATGTAATCCCAGATACTCGGGAGGCTGAGGCAGGAGAATCACTTGAACACAGGAGGCGGAGGTTGCAGTGAGCCGAGATTGCACCACTGCACTCTAGCCTGGTGACAGAGCAAGACTGCGTCTCAAAATAAATAAATAAATAAATAAACAAACAAACAAATAAATAAATTGTGAGAATTATCAAAATGTGACACAAAGGCACCAAGTGAGCAGACGCTATTGGACAAATGACTCCAAAAGACTTGTTTGACACAGGGTTGCCACAAACCATCAATTTCTATAAAGCACAATATATTTGAAGCACAAGAAAACAGCGCAATAAAGCAAAGTTTGCCCGCAAGTACATTAAACTTCTATTAAACATGTATTAAAATTAGATAAATAATATAAAAATGTGGTTGTATCCAACTTTGATTTTATTGTAGAAACTTGTATTAATATAGTCTAGTAACTATAGCCAAATCTTGACAATACTTTTGTTTAACATTTTCTCTAGTCTCTGAATAATTTAAAACACCTTGTAATATGGGAATAGGAAGTTGCAGTCCTCGGAAAGGGTAGATACCAAGCATTTAAAACGAATGTAGATAATATCATTTGCAGAAACTGAATAGAAATATACCTAACAAGAGTGAAATTACTCATCATATGGAAGCTATTCACAGCAAAGAAATAATTTGTAACTGTGTTATTGATAAGACTTCTGTGGGTTTTCAACATAGAACATTGTTTAAAAATATTTATAATTGAAGAAATGACAATATTTAGAAAATTGTAATATTTCTGTTGGGATGAGTTATGACAGTCATTTTTTAATGGCTTAGTAAAACAAAGATGATAAGATACTGTGTAGAAATTTACAGTCAACAAGAGAGTATGTTATTTGAGTCTAATAACTGTAATATTCATCATCTAGACAGAAATGACCTCTAAATATTGGAAAAGAATCAAATTCTTGCAGCTTGTGACATTGTTTCTTTATGCTGCCACTAACTCCCTTTACTCACCAAAAACTTTCTGTTTTGTGCTTGATTTCTTGAGTTGTCCTGCCCATATTGAGTATTGTCCTTGGTTTATAAGTAATATTTTTCAAATATCAGTATCCTGACAAATATTAACAGCTGACATTCTAGATTATTAATTAATGTTCTGTGAATTAAAATTGATCTTATTATGATTGACTGTGGATACAACTGAGTATTGTAAGCACTTCCCACAGCACCTGGGACATTACAGGTGCTCAGTAAATTTGTATTATTATATTAGAAAACAGGAATGACCAATACTCAATGAAAACTTGTTGTTGACTAACATCTCATTAGTATGTAATAGAAGTGTACTTTTCAGTGTCTTTGAAATATGTTGGAAAAATGCAGAGCAAAATGCTAGTGCTTGTTAGTAATCATAGTAACAAAAGTTATTCCTGCTACATTCTACATGTTTATTAAGCAGGTTTACTGTTCCAAGTGCAGGAGACTCAGTAGACATTAAATCAAACATAGTTCTTGCCCCATAGAGTTTAGCTGAAAATTAGCAATCAACACTCAACAAATGTAAATGTAATATGTGCTGAAAATTGTGCTGTGAAACTATATGATAAAGAATTTAACTTAATGTGAGGATGAGTATGTCCAGACTTAAAGGATGAGCCTAATGCAGCCAGGCTAACAGTGGTAGAATGTCTTTTTTTTTCCAGACAAAGACAATAACATATGCTAAGTTTACAAGGTAGGAAGAAGTTTGACACATGGGATATGAGGTCAGTATAGTTCATGAGGACGAGGAACCACCGGAGAAGACTCAGATGTGTAGCAAGGGAAAAAAGGAAATCCAGGAAAGTGGGTTATCACTGAGATTATTAAATATATGCAGCATTTGGGAAATACCTATATTGAAAACTAGTCATAGCTTCTCTGGTAAGCAAATGTAACTGAGCACCTTGTATTATTTATTTGCTAAATCTGGCAACCCTGGTTATCAGGTAAGTCAAGAGTAGAAAGTGTCAAGGAGGAAATCACCACAATTACAAGTAGTATTTGTGGGGCATTGTGCCAAGAGCTTGGCATGGATTGTGTAGTTTCATATCCCCTGCCTTTGCCCATTCTAATTCACACAGATCTACTGGTGGTCTGATTTGAAGCTCTTGGACGTCCTCATTTGATAATGTTGAATCAGATGAAAAATGTCAAAGTAATCCCAACTCCATTAGCCCTTGTGTATTGGAATAGAATTGAGCTTCATACACGCCCTGAGATCCGTGGAGTGCTGAGGGCATGGGGCAGAATAGGCTAGACACTTTCAATATCTCTCTCTATCCCTCTCACAATCCACCCTTATTGACCTACTATCTTTGTGTGATTCCTACTTTGCAGACAGCAGAATATTATTTGAGAAACATAACGTCCTTCTAAGACCAAGCATCTGTCCTCAAGCTAGTGCTAGTTTTTTGTTGTTGCTGTTTTTGTTTTGTTTTGCTGAATAATATGGTCTTACTTCTCAGACCTTCTTAACTTCCAGAGTCCCAAATAATAATTTGCTGCCACCATCTTAATCATAATTATTATAATATTTAACATTTGCTGAGTTCTTATTAAATATCAGACACTCTACCAAGAGCTTTATATAAATGGTCTCATAAATTTCTCAACAGTTCAATAATGTTGATGTCATCTACTTTTTATATACATGAAGAAACTGGCATCCATATCAAGCCACTTGCTGGGATGAGATAACTGAGACTCCCCAAGAGTTACTTATTCAAGTTAAAAGTGAAATCTATTCGTTTTTCACAGAAATAGAAAAAAAAACTCAAAATTTATATGGAACCACGAAAGACCCCAAATAGCCAAAGCAATCCTAAGCAAAAAGAACGGAGCTGAAAGCATCAATTTGTCTAACTTCAAATTATATTACAAAGCTATAGTAACCAAAACAGTATGGTATTGGTATAAAAGCAGACACATAGACCAATGGAACCAAATAGAGAATCCAGAAATAAAACTGCACATTTATAGTCAACTCATTTTTGACAAAGCTGCCAAGAGCATACTTTGGGGGAAGGACAGTCTCTTCAATAAATGGTGCTGAGGAAACTGGTTATCCACAGGCAGAAGAATGAAATTAAACGCCATGCCTCACCATACAGAAAAAAATCAAATAAAAATGGATCAAATATTTAAATTTAATATGTGAAACTATCAAACCACTGGAAGAAAATATTGAGGAAATACTCTAAGACACTGATTTGAGCAATTATTTCTTAAGATCCCAGAAGCACAGGTGACAAAATAAAAATGGACAAATGAGATCACATCAAGCTAAAAAGCTTCTGCACAGAAAAGAAAACAATAACAAAGTGAAAAAACAACCCACAGAATGAGAGAAAATATTTGCAAACTGACCCTCTGTCAAGTGATTAATAACCAGAACATATAAGAAGTTCAATCAACTCAATAGCAAAATATATCTGATTTAAAAATGGGTGAAAGATCTGAATAGACATTTTTCAAAAGAAGACATACAAATGGCCAACATGTATATGAAAACATGCTCAACATGGCTGATCATCAGAGAAATTCAAATCAAAACTGCAATGAGATAGTTAAAATGACTTTTATAAAAAAGGCAATAACAGATGCTGGTGAGGAGGCAGAGGAAGAAGAACCTTTGTACACTTTGGTGGGAATATAAATTACTACAGCCACTATAGAGAACAGTTTGGAGGTCCTTCAAAAAACTAACAATAGAACTAACATATGATCCACCAATTCCACTATTGTCTGTATATCCAACCCTCAAAAAAAGGAACTCACTATATTGAAGAAATATCTGCACCTCCATGTTCATTGCAGCACTATTCACAATAGCCAGGATATAGAATCAATCTAAGTGTCCATCAATAGATGAATGAATAAAGAAAACGTGGTGTATATATAGAAAATGGCATATTATTCAGCAATTAAAAAATAAAATCCCACCATTTATAACAACCTGGATGGAACTGGAGGTCATATTTCATGAAATAAGCTAGGCACAGAATGACTAATATCGCATGTCTCATTCATATGTGGGAGCTAAATTGTTGATCTCATGGAGGTAGAGTACAATAATGGTTCCCAGAGGTTGGGAAGGATGGTGGGTCTGGGGGATTAAATATGGGTCGGTTAATGGGTACAAAAATACAGTTAGATAAAAGAAATAAGATCTAATGTTCAGTAGCACAATAAGGCAACTATAGTTAACAATAATGTTATATATTTTAATATAACTAAAAGAATGTAATTGGAATGTTCCTAATGAGTAAATGATACATGCTTGAGGTGATGGATTTCTGAATTACTCTGATTTGATCATTAAACATTATGTGCTTGTATTAAAATGTTGCATACATCCCCTAAATATGTACAAGTATGTATCCATAAAAATTAAAAATTGCCAGGTGCAGGCTTGGCGCTGTGGCTCACACCTGTAATCCCAGCAGTTTTGGAGGCCAAGGTGGGCAGATCACGAGGTCAGGAGATCGAGACCATCCTGGCTAACACAGTGAAACCCCATCTCTACTAAAAATACAAAAAATTTGCTCGGTATGGTGGCAGGCGCCTGTAGTCCCAGCTACTCGGGGAGGCTGAGGCAGGAGAATGGCGTGAATCTGGGAGGCGGAGCTTGCAGTGAGCTGCCGAGATTGTGCCACTGAACTCCAGCCTGGGCGACAGAGCGAGACTCCATCTCAAAAAAAAAAAAAAAAAAAAAAAGAAAAAGAAAAAACAAAAACAAAAAAAAATTAAAAATTAAAATGCAACTAAAAAGGTGAATTCACTTGACCAAGACCACTCTTGTTAGTAAGTTGTGGGTTCAAATTTTAATTTGCATTTGACTGTCAGCTAAGCCAGTCTCTTAATAAATACTCTATGCTTATTCCCTATCTCTCACATTTTTCTCCATCAACAGGCACAATTTTCTCATCATTTTCAAAGCCTGGTTCTAGTCTGTTTACTTGACCATTTGCCCAAATGTCTCTTTAAGAAACAAGAGCCTGTATCTTCTCAACAGGGTGGTCTCTGTGGATGAGTGTTCCTTTTCACCATGGCATTTTTGCATGCCTTCTACTCAAATCAGCTCTCATTACCTCAAACTTAGTAGATCTATTGTGCCTTTAAAATACCCACATATAATTGGGGTTTAGGGTGCTCCTTAATATATCTCCAACTATATGTGGAATTGGGGGAAATATTATTTGTGTATTTGGATTAGAGATTGTGAATATATTAAAATGTTTGTTTTCTAACATTGGAATTTTTAAAATTTAAATCTTCAATGTAATACAGCAGCTCTTTTTATCTCTATAAATATGTCATTAACTCCAAGTATAGGCTTTGCCTCACTAAACCTTCTCATTTTTTATGACATTAGTACCTCAGTTTCTGTTTCAGTCAGTTTATCAGATCAATAAAGTAAAAAAAAAAAATTACTGAAAAAACTATTTGAATCGGCAGATCAAATATCCTGCAAGACTTAAGGGAGATCATGTAAGCTCTAGGCAATCATTTGAGGAAGCTAAATCTTTACTGGCTTTAGAAAGATGCAAAAATTGCTTAACATTCTCAAATATCAGTTGAAGGACATAACATTTGTTGTAGAATAAACAAAAAAGATAATCCTTAAAATAAAACATCTATTGTTGGACAGCCAAGGGCTTAAGATCAAATTTTTTTCTAGCAAGACATTTCTAGAAAAAGCAAGAAACAGTTTACTATGCATGATTTTGGGATAGAAGTAAAACTTTAATATGGAATACGCATTTACTCTTAATGTGTTACTAGTTTTAGGAAAAAAAAACTAGAAAGCTGATAAATGGAATATTTTCCTATTATAATTTTTTTAAAAAGGTAAGTTCAACATAATGACAAGCTGTCAATTTGGTAAATTAAGATGACGGAAACCTGTGGTGTGCTATTGAAATTAATCTGAGAAGCTCCAGAAATGTTGACGTTTTAGGGTAACAAAACTTATCCTATTAAACTTTACATTATGTAGGACACTTTAATTGCAAGAACAGAAACCCAACCCAAGCATACTTTATGTTAAAAGCAAATGTTTTAGCCCATCTCACGGAAATGCCTATAGCTTAGGATGTGATTGTGCCTAGAGGACCAAACAACATCTTACATGCTGGCAGTTTTCTCACCATCTTTAATCTCTGTATTCCTCCCTATTGGATTTACTCTCTATTAGGCCTTTGTTATGCCACCCTTACAAGCTTCCAGCTCCAATTTTATTTAAAAGAGCGATTGCATTCTCCCAACAGTGTTGGAAAAGTTTCTGGAATTGAGGTCATTGTCCCTAATTGGGTAATAAGTCAAACTCTGAACCAATAGTTTTGGCCAAGGAGATACAATTATCAGATTGGTAGGCAGGCTTAGAACCAGGGGTTCATTCAACTCTCATCAAACCAGCTGGACTTAGGGGAAGAGAGGAACCCATGGAAACTGGGATGTTATTGCTAGATAAAGCAAGAACTGATGCTGGAGAGACAAAGCCACAAATGTTCACTATAAGCATCAACCATTTCTCATTTTCCTTTCTCTGGTTTCCTTCCTCTCAATAAAACAAATATTGAAACACCTGTTTCTTTTTTCTCTGTATTTACGCTTCAATATAGCCTTCACAATTAACGATGGTTCCTTAAATGAGTCATAATGTTTCCATCCTCAAAGTCTTTGTACATGCCAGTTCCCACTGCCTGAAATGTCTGTCTCTCCCCTATTCACTTGGAGTGCTCTTCTGTCTCTTGTTACTACACGGCCAGTTCCATTGATGTTCAGATTAAATGTCAGTTCCTCAAAGAAGACTTGGAGTATAGATTCAGAAACTGTGATTTATCTATTGCTCTCTTAGATTAAAAACCAAATGAAAGCCTTTGCCCCTTTACACATGAGAAAGCATTTGTGTCACTGAAAACCAGAAGTAGAGTGCTAATGAATCTGCTGTATTGCATGATTGTAATACTGACTAAGACATATACTGAAAATGTAGACGGACAGAGGAGAATACAATCTGAAAAGAGTGAATTATTATGGCTAGAGGGCAATAAATAAAAAGTCTGTTGAAGAGTGAAAAGTTAGAAAGGTCGTAATTCTACAGTGGGTATAGCCTATATGTATTTTACAGTGTTCTGTGGCTGCATTGGGCCAAATATAAGCTGATGGGTGAAAATTAAAAAAATAAAAACCCAATAGCAATAAAGTCATAAAAATCAAAAGTGACTACATAATTGAAAAAATTCAAACAACATTCTGATGACTATTTCTAAAATACCTCTTGTTCAACTTTGAGAATTGTAAAATAAACAAATAAAACCACAGAGCATACAAAAATATACTTAGAATGAATAAGATCTAGTATTTGATAGCACAACTGAATAATTACAGTCAACAGTAATCTATTATCCATTTTAAAATAACTAAAAAACTATAATTGGAATATTTGTAACACAAAGAAATTATAAATGCTTGAGGTGATAGATACCCCATTTACCTTAATGTGATTATTACACATTGCATGTCTGTATCAAAATATCTCATGTACCCTATAAATATATACATCTACTATCTACCCATAAAAATTAAAAAATAAAAACAAAACAGAGGAAAAATTTTAAAAAGAATAAAGGCATTTTCCAGGTTATTTTTGTATTACTTTTCAAATCCGTACTTTTGGCTAAGTTCTAAAATTTTAAGTTAACATAATGTTCAGTAAAGTTAATAATGTAAAACCCCATTTTCTTTATTTTTGCATTTTTTAGACCAAAGTTCTTTGAATAAAAGGAACTCTCTTCTTGTCATCTGGGATGCTCTCTTCTCTCTGTCCTTGCTTAGCTAACTTCTCCTTAACAAGATGTCAGCTCAAATGCCATTTCTTCAAAGAAACGTTTACCCTGAGTAATTAATAAAAATCCAGCTGCAATGCTCTTACA
The DNA here is from genome assembly GCF_006542625.1 of Nomascus leucogenys. Taxonomy (NCBI): domain Eukaryota; kingdom Metazoa; phylum Chordata; class Mammalia; order Primates; family Hylobatidae; genus Nomascus; species Nomascus leucogenys. Next base: position 16,079,859 of record NC_044382.1, on the reverse strand, counting down.
GCTTTTTGCATTTTTCCCTCACTTATCACATATTTTTACTTGGAGACTATTTGATTTTTGTCTGCGCTCCCTCCCAGGCTGCAATTTCCATGAGGGCAGCGTCCATGTCTGTTTTGTTTCTCCACAGTATGTCCAAAGTTAAGCCTAGTTCCGAAGAAGGCACTCGATAAATATGTGTGGAATGAGTAAATGTAATCCATCCTCAAGACTCAGCACAAGAATCTGCAGCTCCAGGTAGCCATCCTTGATACCACTGCCTGTAGATGCCCTCCCTTCTTCGTCTCAGAGGCCTCTGTATAAACCACTGTCCTAGCACCCACCACATTGTACTTAATCCATCGTTATTACTCTCCCTCACTTCCTAGAGGGTGCCTGACACAGTACCTGAAATAGAAAAGGTACTGGAGTAGAGATTCTGTAATGAATGAATGTATAAGTGAAGAAAATAATGAATATGCCCTACCTTCACCAGTCTCCTTATGCAGAGGCACACGCAGTGTTATAACCTGGCTGAAGAACCAAGAAGTCCCTAAGGAAACACCTCTGAGACACACTCTTCAATTGGAAAGGTTACTAGCCAGAGACAAAAGATGCAGTCATAAAGACCTAATGCTACATGACGAGTTAATGGGTGCAGCACACCAACATGGCACATGTATACATATGTAACAAACCTGCATGTTGTGCACATGTACCTTAAAACTTAAAGTATAATAATAAAAAAAGACCTCATCTTTTAAAGATTTTTTTTAAAGGTAAGCTTTTAGAATCCTCACTCTCTTACAAAGTGATAAAATATTTTTAGTGACTTGATTCTAAAGTTCGGCAATGTGACAATATAACAGTGCCATTAACTACACTTTGCATCATGTGAATGAAGACTAAATAGTTGACACATTTCTCGTGAGCCACCGTGATTGCAGGATGATTCAGCCGCTCTTCACGTAGTACCTTAAGTGTGAGTGATTCACAACACCTGAGGAGCAGTGTGACTCCTCTTAAAAAATGCTAATAGAGAATCCAAATCACTTCCTCCAGGTCACTCTCAAATGAAAGACATGAGGTTATGTTTTTGACTACTAAACTCCCTTTTTATTTGGGATTTGAAAGAAGCTCAAATGCCTTTGTGTATAAGAGAAATTTCATGACTAATAAAACATGCTTTTGTTAGCAACTAAGAAATTATACCTGTATTGTGTATGTGTGCATGTGTATGAATAATTGGTTAATATGTCAATTTCATATATAGATCTATGTTTTAGATATACTATCCACATACGAATATTATATACATGTATCATATGCATCTGTTCTTTCAATAAATGTGTACTGAGCACCAACCACGTACCAGTCAATGCTCTAGGCCCTAGGAGCGGACTATTGAACATAGCACAGAGTTCTTATCCTCACGGAGTTAACATTCTAAGAAGGAATGACCTAATAAACAAATAAATAAAACATTCTAATAAATTTTCAGGGATTGAACAGGATAATATGATAACTAGGAAGGAGAATCACTTCAGATATTCCATTTGTATATATACAAATATCTGTAATAGGTAAAATGTACGAAACATCTCAATGGAAATCTAGCACATTTTTTAAAAAACACAACAGTGTAATAACTTTATTTTTAAGAAGTCTAAATAAGAGCTTTTTTACATTTTCACATTTAAGCAGTAAAATACTTTCATTTACTCTGTGTATTAAAAAAATCAGATGACTGCCAAATTCGGATTTTTCCAAATCTGCAGAATACTACAGATAAGATTGCTATTGATATGTTTTAAGGTAGCATTCCTAAATATAGCTCTGACAAGCATCATCCGAGATGCTTTCGAAAATTCCAGATTCTGGTTGACCATATTCAGATCCACATAGTCATGATTTTGTGGATGGGACCTGAAAATATTAAGTATTTTAAAATCTCCCTAGATGATTTAGATAACTGACCAGGTTTAAGATCTATTCATCTGAGATGTTCAGAATGGGCATACAAAGATTCAGAGCAGTGTTTTCGAGATCCAGGTAAGTAAACTGTCACCGAGTGATATGGTTTGGCTCTGTGTCCCCACCCAAATCTCATCCTGAATTATAATCCCCATATGTCAGTGGAGGAACCAGGTGGGAGGAGATTGGATCATGGGGGCAGTTTCCCCCATGCTTTTCTTGTGATAATAAGTAAGTTCTCATGAGAGATGAAGGTTTTAAAGTGTGGTACTTCCTCATGCTCTGACACCTCCCTCCTGCCACCCTGTGAAGAAGGTGCCTGCTTCCCGTTTGCCTTCTGCCATGATTGTAAGTTTCCTGAGGGCTCCTAGCCATGCTCCCTGTTAAGTCTCCAGAACTGTGAGTCAGAGAAACCTCTTTCCTTTATAAGTACCCAGTCTCCAGTAGTATTCTTAATATCAGTGTGAGAACAGACTAATACACACATCTTGATAAAAATGCAGATTACTGCTCCCAGCCTAGGGATGCTGATTCACCAGATCTAGAGGGCTGTTTGTCTAGCTTTTGTAAAACTCCCTCGAGTATTCAAACACACAACTACATTTTTGGAAATCATTGTTTTGAAAAAAATATGTCAGACAGAAAAATTGCCTGTAGGTACAAATATGGTAATTATTTCCACAAACGTGGGGCAGACTACCAACAAATTTTCAAACAGCTTCTTTTTATAAAAAAATGCTACAGAGTATGCCAACTCCTAATGTAGCTTCATAAGAAAATGCTTTTTTGGAGGAAATGGGAATAGATGTTTACGATGGCTGAGAGAAATGTATATTTCGCTAGCTAGTTTCCAGGAGCATCTACTGGTTATTGCATGTAAATGAGAACAAAAGCTATAATTTATGCATGCATGAGGAGATTTCAGAATTGCTCTGACGTTATTCCTTAAGAGAGTTGTTGGGCATGAAGACCATAATGATGAAGTCAACATTTATCCAGACATGAAACTTAGTGTGCTTTGAGTTATTTCCTCATGTTTGTTTTCCTTTTACTTGGAAAATATAACTCTGTCGTAACCCTTTTCTAGTCATCCCTTGATCCCTACTGAGTTATTATCCCTCTCAATGAATGCCTTGCACTAGTTGAAACAAAAATTTCTCATCTTGAGCTGAAAACTATGAGAGAGGAAGTGGTTGGAATGGGATGCATGGCTGTTGATTCAAGTAGAAAAAATAAAGGGAAAATGTGCAGATGGGAAGGTAGGCATGGTTTCCTCAGAGCACCTCAATGGGGACCAATGATGTCTATATGGGAAGGCATATCATAATGGCATATTATGAACAACACAAGAGCTTTGTCACACACCTCAGAAATCAGGCTCAAAAGAGGGCAGGTGTGTGGAAAATATTTGGTGAAAGAGAAGAGAAGAAATAGATAAATTATTGTATGGCCTATGATTACTGAAAAGTAAATACCTTACAAATCTACCATAATTTAAACTATCTGGCACTGACTAAGAGAATTGATCTATAGCTCAACAGAAGAAAATAGAATTTCTAGAAAAAGAACTGATTATATGTGAAAATTTAAAAAGCATTTAAATAAACAATATAGATTGGTAGAATAATCATAAATCAAGTAAGAAAAACACAGTAATAATCAATAAGCTGTTGCCATTTTTAAATATATTATCAAATATAATAAAATGAGATTTTAGCCTTCTGGAGATGAGCTTAAAGAACAACTTGGAAGCTGTATGTCCTTATCCCATTCTGTCATCTCGACTTTGAGATGATATATCCTGAACTCACCAAATAGTTCATATCTTTAAGAGCATTGCCCTTCAATGACCATATCAGGCTTCTTTCTACAAAGTTCCACTCTGGAAAGTCAAGTCTCTATTCTCAGAAACTCGTGAGTTTCCTTGATACAGAACTAAAGAAGAGAAAAAGATAAAATAACACAGTCATTTTTAGAAGGAAAGTGTCTGCATTTATCTCAGGTTGATAGTTACTAATATAATACATCTCAGATTACAAATACATCATAATGTTGGTAAAGAGAGAGTTTTTTAATTTAATGCCATTAATTATGAAAAAACATTCCATAGACGTTACCTAACAATATAGCATGTCAGTATATTCTCATCAACAATACCATCTTTGTTATTACTTTGCTAAGATGACAGATGTCATTGTATGTTTTGTCATGCACATGATTTAAAGTATATAATATATACATTCATTATATATACAGCATTTTATATATATATATATATACACACACAAACACACATATACACACACATTGTGAAATGGTTAAATGTAGCTAATTAACAAATGCATTACCTCTAGTTATCCTCTTATAAAAAATAGTTACTATTTCTGTGGTAAGGACACATAACAAATATCCACTTTCTTACTTTTTTATGAATAGAATATATCACCCTTAACTATAGTCACCTTGCTGCACAATAGATCTCTTGAAATTTTCCTCTATCTTATTAGGTATCCTTTGACCAACAACATCTTCCCATCTCTCTATCTCCGCCAACCACTTCTGCCTCTGGTAACCATCATTATACTCTCTACCTTCTATAATATAAAATTTTTAAGATTCCAGTTATGAGTGAGATCATGAGGAACTTGTCTTTCTGTACCTGGCTTATTTTATTTGACATAATGTCCTCCAGTTTCATTCATGTGGTTGCAAATTACAGGATTCTTTTCTTTTTATGACTCAATAGTATTTCATTCTGTATATATACAACACAGTTTCCTTATTCATTCACCTATCAATGGAAATTAGGTTGATTCTATGTCTTGGCTATTGTGAATAGTGCTTTAATGAACATGATAGTACAGGTATATCTTGAAAATGCTGATTTTTTTTTTATATATACTCAGTAGAGAAAGTGCTGAATAATATGTTAGTTCTATTTTTAATTTTTGAAAAATTCCATATGATTTTTCATAGTAGCTGTACTAATTTACATTTTCTCTGATAGTGTGTAAGGGTTCCCCTTTCTCCACATCCATGCCAATACCTGTTATCTTTGTCTTTGATAATAGACTTTCTAACTGGAGAGAGATGGTATCTCATTGTGGTTTTGATTTACATTTCCTTGATGTTTAGTGGTGATGAGTAATTTTTTATATACCTGTTGACAATTTCTATGTCTTTTTTTGATAAATTTCTACTTAGATCTTTTGCTCATTTTTAAATTAGGTTATTTTATTTTTTGCTGTTGAGTTGTTTGAGTTCCTTATCTATTTTGGATATTAACCACTTGTCAACTGTATAGTTTACAGATATTTTCTCTCATTCTGTATGTTGTCACTTATTCTTTAACAACACTGTCTTTAGGTATTTGTATTTACACTGAGTAAAAACTGAAATTGATGTTGTTTGGCTAAATAGTAGAAATTCTTTCTCATATCCAAGAATGCTTGCTGAGAATCATTTCTCACAGATAATTTTGCAAAATGACAAGACTATAATGGTTCTAAGTAAAATAGCATTAAATGACTCTGAAGCATCCACTATTTCTAGTTTTGAACTGAAACGAAGCCAACAGAAACAAACAAGTTTATTACAGGCCTCTGCCAAATGAATAGCAGAAAATAATCCGTTGTAAAAAACGAAAAGCCCCCATTATTTTTGCTCATGTCCCTTACAGTGTGCCATAAATGTATAACAAAACTAAAGCCTGATGCATTTAGAAATAATATTTTTATTTTAACACTTATCCAGGCACCTATACACATCTTTTTACATATGTAAACAGACTAAAAGTTAATATTTATCATAATTTTCTCTGTTTTCTGGCACATGTAATTATAACAAGACTTTATGTATAATTCATATTATTACTTGATATTTAAAATGCATGCTCTATGGTTGCAGGACACTGCTGTACATAATTAGCAGTTATTTTAAAAATATTCAACCAGAACTTTTTAAAAAAGATTATTACTAAATGACAATATAACTATTTTTTTCAGTGGCTTGTAACAAAATAGAACGTATTTACAATTCGACAAGGCGTTATTTTGAAAACTATCCTTTCTAAGGTCTAATTTCTCCAGATTTAATAAACTTTTTCTGGTGGAATTTTTCTTCAAAAATCAACATGGAACACATCATTCAAATATAATTTCAATCTATTGTCATGTTCTATTTAATCTAATCAGTTTTCCAAATATTAAGGTTGAATATACTAATCACATCATCCTCCTATGTTATAGATCCAACAAGTAAAGAAATCTTACTGGAAACTGTAGAATGGACTGAAAGTTAATTGGAAAAGTATTTCAGAACAAAAAGTGGCAGTACAAGGTCAAACAGTTTTTGGAGACATAATGTTTCATACTTTTTATTGGAAAAAACGCTCAATTGAAGAAAAATTTTCTATTGTTTAAAAAACAGTAGGAAAAGATTTGTCTATGTAAAATCTGGCTATGACACATGAAAAAAATAAAAATAAGCTTTCTGCAGATCCAATTTACTTAGCAGGTTAAGAAGTATTTGTCACTATAGCCTTCAAAAGCCCTTTACATTAGCTTGGTCTATTTTTTCTAAGTGCCCTCCATAACAACATTTTTTGTTTCTAGACCAGGGACTGCTCTCTCCACCTTCCAAAATCCTGGACATCTATTGACATTATGTCTAAAACCCTTCTCTTTTGAGTTACCTTCCATGGCTACCTGGCTCAATATTATACATGTTACTGCCCCTTAGAACTTAATCTGCATGTATTATCACTATGTATATTTTTGTTCTACCTAGTCATCAATATTGTAACTTTATGAGGCCACAGATATATCTGATTCATCTTTGTAGCTTCTAGAACACGGTTATATGCACAAAATTAACATGCTGACTTGAATGGATTTGAATAAATATGGCCCATTAAATCTATGGAAAGAGCACCAACTTTTGGTTAAAAAGCTCCTGATGTCCAACATCTAGGTCTAATCCAAATACATGGGTACCTGCAGTCATAAACCAAGCTCCCTCTTGAAAACAGTGTTTTCAGTTATTATGATAAAATCAAATGCAGTGTTTCAAGCTATTGTCAAAATGTCATTAAATCAGATGAAAGTAGAATCAACAAGGAAAAAATAGATGGAGGAAATAAAATATATCTAAAGTTTATGAAATTATTTTGAAGTGATCTTTAAAATTATAATGTACTATAAAAATAATCTGTGAAACACTAGGCAACTGTCATACAAATAGCTCCTTTTCTGGCACAATAGTAATGGTGGTTAATATTTCTTTAGTATTTGCTATCTGACGAATATGTGCTAAGTACATTAGATTTATTATTTCGTTTGTTATACACTGGTCCCAAATTACTATGTATCACTGATTCATAATAATCCTGCACCTTATTGTGAGCATGACCATTTTAAAGACGAGGAAACTCAGTGTGACAACAGAATTGTGTACTCACTGTATATGCCTCTCCACACTTCCCACTGCAACTGACTGAAGCTGAGGTTATGTGACTAGCCCTGGACAATTGAATATGTGTGGAATTAATAGGTATTACTTGATGTACAGTATATAGCATAGGTTTGAGTTTGCTAAATTCTTTATTCCCCGGGAATGAGACTTTGAGATGATGACGATGATATCAAAATATTTAAGTAGGCCTGGCGCAGTGGCTCACGCCTGTAATCCCAGCACTTTGGAAGGCTGAGGTGGGCGGATCACAAGATCAGGAGATCAAGACCATCCTGGCTAACACAGTGAAACCCTGTCTCTACTAAAAATACAAAAAATTAGCCAGGAGTGGTGGCGGGTGCCTGTAGTCCCAGCTACTTAGGAGGCTGAGGCAGGAGAATAGCGTGAACCCGGGAAGCAAAGCTTGCCATGAGCCAAGATGGCACCACTACACTCTAGCCTGGGCGACAGAGCGAGACTCTGTCTCAAAAAAAATAAATAAATAAAATTAAAGCATTCTGGCCTGCTTGGTAGTCAAATGTGGCGTTCAGATTTCAAATGTGGCATGTCTCTGATCTGCAGATTGAATGAGCAAGAAATATATCTTGGCTGTGTTAAGCCACTGGCATTTGGGACCTACGTTGTTAACACAGTATGACATAACCTACTCTAGCAAGTGTTCTAGGGCTTCAAATTTTGTTTTATTTTAGATTTTGAAAAAAAGTTTAGTAACGTTGAAAGAAGTTTATTTTATGCCAGCACTTACAGTCTTTCACAGTATGTTTCTTATAGAAAAGCACGTCCAAGTTGTTTCTCTGGAATATAATTGCTTACGTCATACATGCAGCATCAACAAAACATCACTGGCTTTCTTTGGTGGGACCAGTGAATGGTATCTAAGAAAGTTCATTCTGTGGAGATCGGATATGAGAGAAGCAATTGCTCCCTGAGGTGGTACTTTATCCTAATCAAATCCTCTCTCTGGGAAATACAAATTCTAGGTACACAGGAAGAAGTGAGGTACTGGAGTTTAGCCCCAATTTTTTAAATAATACTGAGCTCAGGCTCCATTTCTCCATGAGATCATTTATATGAGCTTGGAAGTCTGAGATCCAAAATAAATGTCAATCTGCCAGGGATGTTTTCCCAGCTATTTTCCTTTCCATGTGTCCTTATAATAAATCCACAGCAACGAAGATAATCTGACCTTGTCTTTTCTTGGAAATCACAAAGAACTTAATAAAGATATTTATTTCTTTTTTTAAACAGCATGTTTTCAAAGGCTGGAATGATACTGGCATGTGTATTACCCTAAGTGTCCTACAAAATTGTAACCTAAGTATGCTATACTTTTAACAAGGTGTTCCAAAATTACATTTTCTAAAATGGGTATCTATTTGTAGTTATTTGCAAAAATTACAATCAGCAGATTCCAAATTGTTATGAATTGTGTTGCTTTTCTAATTTTTAAGTTTATGTGCTGTGTGTGTGTGTGTGTGTGTGTGTGTGTGTGTGTCATCAGAAACTCAGATTGCTGCTGTCTCATTTCACAAGAAAGCTGTTTATCCTTAATAAGACAACTTTGCATGCAAAAATTTTGCAACTAAAATGACCTAGAAGGACACGTGCTTTTTAGCATACTAATTGCTTTTGCCATGGCGAGATTGTAGCTGGCTTTGCATTTCCTAAGCTACATATGTAGACATCCACATCCAGGAGGAAAATTCATTTTAATGTGCTTTGTAATTTTCATAAATGATTGCCTAGTGGACCTGCGGGTCCCACTGGGCCTTGGGTATGGTACAGCACATGGATTTGCAGCTGTGATATTATTATAGATGTGTGACTGCTCAACTGAAAAATACTGGCAAAAGGGAGGAGAAGTCAAGTTTAATGGCCATTGCAAGCTAAAATGTTAATCCAGTTATGTTTTTTTAATGTTTAATTAATAATAATTGGTTTCTTAAAACAGCTAAGTAAAAATTGTAGATGCCAAGTCCTCATTAAAACGATGAGCATGCTGGTTGTCTTAGTACATTTTCTGCTGCTATAACAGAATGCCAAAGCCTGGGTAGTTTATAAACAATAGAAATGTATTTGGCTCATGGTTCTGGAGGTTAGGAAATCCAAGAGCATGGCACAGGCCTCTGGAAAAGGCCTCATCACATGGCAAAAGGGTACAAGGGCTAAAGAGCAGAAAGGTGAGGGAACAAGTGAGCACAAGAGACAGAGGGAGAAAATTAGGAAATTTCCATTTTTTTAGTCAGGATCTTACTCCCACAATAACTAACCCACTCCCTGGATAATGCATTTAATCATTCATAAGGGAAGAGTCCTCATGACCTAATCACCTCTTAAAGCCTGTGAGATCAAGTGAGGCATCTTAGAGAGTGTAGAAACTAGAGAAAAGCAGGCTTAGTGCAAACCTCAGAGACACACTAGAACTAACATGGTCAGAGGGCCCTGAAAACAAACAAACAAACAAACAAACAAAAAAACCCAAAAACCCAGAAAGAATTATCCACAGTAAGAAATGGAAGAAGAGAGAGTTTAATGTCACAGGACCCAAGAGAATAATATGTTTTAGGGGAGAAGTAGTTGTTATAAATAGTGACAAACAATGTAGAGAGATCAAGTCAGATAATGCCTGAAGCATGGCCATTGTATTTAACATCTAGAGACTTTTTCCTATCTTTGTTGAGATCAGATTCAGTAGAGTAGTAAGAGAAGAAGACAAATGATCATGTGTTTAATGTTTGATGTACAAGAGATAAACGAGTAGAGACATTCTTTCAAGCAAGTTGACCCTAGCAGAAAAGAACAAGAGATGCTGCTAGTTTGATAGGGATATTAGATTACAATATATGATAGATAGATATATATATGTCTATAAAAATAAACTCACCCATAATTTTGCAAAATGACAGGAGCATAATGGTTCTAAGTAAAATAGAATTAAGTGACTCTGAAGCATCCACTATTTCCACTTTTGAACTGAAATGAAGCCAACAGAAACAAACAAGTTTATTACAGGCCTCTGCCAAATGAATAGCAGAAAATAATCTGCTGCAAAAAATGAAAAGCCCCCAATATTTTTGCTCATGTACCTTACAGTGTGCTATTAGTGTATAACAAAATTAAAGCCTGATGCATTTAGAAATAATATTTTTATTTTAACACTTATTAAAGTGTTAAAATACGGTACATATATGAATATATACCATATAGGTTGGTGCAAAATAATTGTGGGTTTTCTCATTACTTTTAATGCCAAGACTGCAATTAGTTTGCACCAACCATATGTGTACACATATATACATATATTCACACACACATATACATACATATGTATATGTATGTATATGTGCGTATGTATATGTATATATGTGTATGTATATGTATATATGTGTGTATGTATATGTATATATGTGTGTATTATATGTATATATGTGTATTATATGTACCATATCAAAAATATATCTCATATACATATAAATTATATATATAATATAGGTATTTGATGATATTTAAATTCTTCTTTTAGAAAGAAGTCAGTAGAAGAAGATATACAAGATAAAAAAGGGAAAAACGAATTGTTAACAGATAATTGGGCACAGAAGGTACCAGATGCAGATATATAGAAACTAGTTTATCTTTTTCTTTGCACTGAAAAATACAAACGATGGTATTACAAAAAGCAATACTGAGTATTCATTTATCTAAATGTTTTAACTCAGCTTAGGTGATCATCCCATCCTTGATTCTTTGTCTTCAAACTTTCTCAAAGATTCTGGAGTCAGATGTTAGGACAGTCATGCATTGAATGCTTTTACCTGGCTTTTTGAAAGAATTAAAAATATAAAGAAGCTAGGTAAGTAGATATGCCACTCCTTTACCATACGTCTGTTATCAAACTGAAGGGGAATCCACTCTTATGTACAGTAAGGCCATATATCCACACAGAGGTTTGCAGTGAGAGAAAGGAGGGTGTTTGCAGGGCACCAAGCAAGGTAAATTGGGTAGCTCAAAGGTAAGACCCAATTTTCCCAATGGCTTGCAGGTAAGGATTTTTAATAGCAGGGAGGCAGTTAAAGCAACCTCACAAATCAATACGTAGAGGCTATATATTGATTTGACCTAAAAAGACAAGACATCTCAAAGCAGGGGCTTACAGGTCATAGGTAGATTCAAAGATTTTTCTTATTTTCAATTGGTTAGGAAGCTGAAGCTTTGTCTGAACTTTGGGGTCAGCAGAAAAGAATGTTAGCCCTGACTGTAGGTGTGACTTCCTCCAAACCCCTCAGGAAGAATTTCAGAACAAAGAACAGCTGTCAGAGGTCAGTCCTCAGTTCTCCTATGTCTGAGGTCTACCTGCCAGTGAATCTCTATGGTGGGGGGTCCAGGTTTCTGAAAAACAACTCAGAAACGTAAGTTATCTTTAGTTTCTGTAGGGAACGTCTCATAATTCTAACCTCCATGGCTATTGTTTTAAGCTACTGTTGCCTTCTTGCTTCTAGTTATTCATTTAGTTCCTAGCGCTAGTTAGTTGCTTAGTTAGGTTCGCTTGAAGGAACTCAAAATTTTCCCCTATTTCCATGCTGGTTGGGGAGTGTTGCAAGGTGCCCAGCAGCCCCCTTAGAGAGTGCCCCTGTTCTGTTTCACTTTTACAACTTGTGCACAGATACATATGGTTTGTACAGGAAAAGAAGTGAAGCAATAGTCCCAAATTGTATAACTTTAACATTCTTATGAGTTTCTATGGAAATACCACACAAGACCTTATCTCTTTCCATTTTTCTTTCTATCTATCTATCTATCTATCTATCTATCTATCTTGTCTATCTCCTCTATTCCCATGTATTTCTTTGTGTTTCAGATGAAAGGTTTGTGTAATTTCTGTGTATTTTATAAGTGTATTTGTGTTTATTTAGTAAATCAGTATTCTCTATATTTTTTTCAAATTATGTGGAAATATATATTTAGTTAAATAAAGACTATAGGGATGAAATCTTCAACAGAACCTTAAAAATATACTTGAGGAAGTTACTCTATTAAAACATATAAATAGGCAGATGTCCAATTATTTAGTTGATTTTAGAAATATAGTTTCCCCTCTAGGCAAAAACATCATTTGGATTCTGAATTAAAGCTCTCAAGTATAGAAGGATTAAATACAGAAGAAAATTGATTAGCTTTTTATACAACTATCTCATAATCCAATTCACCAAAAAATTATACAGTGCACAATGACCATTTAATTTATGAAGAGCTCATTAATTTCATTGTTGGTTTAGCCAATGTTCAAAGAGGATTTTGAAGATATTGCTGCTATGTGGCTTAAGGCCATACGTATCCATCTTCAATCCCAAAGGCATTTTATAACAGATGGGAATAAAAATGACATGGACTCACAGCAATGTGAAAATGACTTTATAGTTTGGTAAATTTATACAACATTTTCACTTAAAATGAAGAATTTTTAGAAAGCAACATATTCATTTTTAATTTCTTCATTTATCTTTCCTTGGACAGATGGAAAAAAGCCAAACAATAACTAACAATGTGTCAACAACATAATGGAATTCGTGCTTTAACAAATTGACTAAATAATGGCTCACATTTAGAAAAATTGATTTTTAAGTAGTCTATTTACAGTCCTCATCTGTATTTTAAAGACATTTCTATCAAAGGTTTTAAACCCTGTATATCTGGTTTGTTAGGTAATGCAATGTATCACGTTTTGGCTTTAGGGCAAACAAAATAAACATACCAACTACTCTAGAAACAAGAGCTTCCAAGAAGAGTGAGAGAGAAAGGGACTGAGAAGACTGCTGAAACTTCTGAGGAAAAAAAAAGAAAGAATCTGGCATATTCTAGCATCTTCCATCAGGGAAGCCATACAGAAAGTCAGAAGAGCTTAGGACAGGTGGAATAAAGCCTACAATTCCTCCTGCTGTGAGAGGTGTGCAAATTAAACTTCACTGGCTTCACAGGTAAGAGTAAAAGGCATTGCAAAGCCAGCCACCCCTCCCTACAGGAAAATTCATGACACTGAATTCTAGGAGCTGCTACAGACCCTACCCACAGAAATGAAGAAATGACCCCAATATTGCATGAAATGTGTTCCTAGCAAGAAAACTACATCGTACCGTAGTAGCTGACTCTGCTATTTTGAAAATGAATGTTTCCTGATTATGTTAATTTAACCCTTTACGTTTACAACAGAGGTAGGTAGTGACTTGAGCCTTATTTCATCCTTCATGGCACATTAAGGCAGAGAAAGCAAACCACAAATCTCCCCATAATTAAGAAATTAAGTTCTATGCAAACCATACAAATTCTTATAATCATCTTCCACTTAACTTCGAATGTGGAGACTTGACCTTAGCACAGCAAATTTTAGGTTGATTTCCCTCTCAGCAGCTGCCTCTTTTTAAATGACTCACCAAGCTTATCATATGTCATACACTTGTTTAAAAAGAGTCTTGGCCTTAATTAGCAAGGGTACAATTCAATAGCACATGTAGTAATTGTCCTGGAAGTAAAAGCTTAATGTCAACTAAAGTGACAAATCACAAACAGCCAGATGCACAAGTCAGCAAAAGAAAAAGATTTTTTCAAAAAAATATGTTACCCTCTGGAACCAAAATGCCATGTGGTCTTGCAGAAGAAGTAGGCTATGTGTTCATTTGTTTGTTGATTTTCTTGTTTGTTTTGAGGCAAAGGGACTAAGAAATCAGTGATATTTTTCTTCAGCATAGTTTATACTTACATACTGTATTTACATTTGGGGAGAAATTAAATTTTCAGTAGAAAGAAACTCCTATATACAGGATTATAAAAATGTAAAAGGAATATATATGAAGCACCAAACTTCTTAGGTCAAGCATAAGAGAAACCTGGGTAACTTAAGAAGTAGAAACAATTGGAAAATCACTTTCGGCCATGAATTGGGCAAGACTCAATTTCCCAGAAGAAAAACCTGGGGTGGAGTTTCACAACCATCTGTTGGCTGGTCAAGCAGCCAAAAGTATACCTTTTGTATACTTTTGTATACTTCATTCAAAAGTATACAAAAGGTAAGGGAGGGAAGTTATAATTGGATATCTGGCCTGTACCTTACCAATACCCTTAGGTACATTTATTTTCTGCTAAAATTATCAATAGTTTCTTCTCCTTGCTATTTCAAAGGCAGACTAATCTGCTCTTACACCACTAAGCCTATGTGGTACCTGCCTACAATGTGTCAGGTACCACGTAGTATAAACTGAAAATTGATAATTAAATAACCTTAAGTTATTGAACTCAACCCATACTAACATAAATAGGAAGGACAACTGAATTTGCAGTCCAAGAAGAGCTATGCTAGATGTATGTGGCTAACAACATTTTTTCATGAAGCAATTTGTGATATTCTACAGGAAAGGAAAGATAGATCTTTAGGTAGAAAAATATCCTGACATGGAGCTTACCACCCATCCATGTCAGCCCTACTGTTCACTGTTGGAAAACAAGGACAACTGTTTGTGAGTTGACCATAAAATGAAATTTAAGTTTGGCTGCCTTCCTTCATCATAATATCCCTGGCACACTCGCTTCTATTTGTCTGATTATTCCCTTATCCACTGAAGAGGAGAGGATTACTTTATTGCTAAGACATGAGGGAGAAGAGGAAACCTCTCTTGAATTTAGAGGACATTAAAAACTCCTCATAGCGTCCTAGTGTGGTTGTATGTTTGTGTTGCAGGGGAAATCTTCCCATGTGGTATACCCGCTGATAATTCTCTAGATAATCTGTTTACACAATGTTTCAAAAATGTTTGCAAAACGAAATAGTTATAAACACATAAGCTATTTGAAAATGTATTTCTGGACAACATGCTATGCACAAATATTTCGATTCTTTAAAAAGTAATAATTTAATATTTTAGGGCAATAAAGGGACTCACAGTCTACTAAACTTCAAAAATTGCTTCTAATCCAGAGCATCCCCTGTGACTTTTTAAATAAATTTTAATGTATATTTATTATTAAGGGTAATAAAGTAGCACAGCTTATTTAAAACAAAATAATAGGCTTATTAAACTTTGATAAATTGCTTGCGGATTCTTCAGAGAGATTTTCTTTTGCCTAAAATAGTGCCCTCCTTCTCTGTAGAGTCTCATGAACTTTAAATCCCCTGACTGGGATTAGAATTCTCTCCGCTGCAGTAGAGCTACTTTCTAAGTGTGCTGTCATGAATAGCCAGTGTCCCAAGATAATATATTGAAAAGGTCATTGAGATGTCTTTGGGATTGCACGAGAATATAGTAGGAGTGAAGCAATAGACTTCTAAGAGAAATTTGGCTATTTTGTGTCCACACTTTTTTATTCACTCTATCATAAACATTAACACTGTAGAAATATTTTATTTTTCTTGAGGCTTCTTGCAACACCTCTCCTCCTGAAAAACACATACATTTTTATCCTGATGAAGCCAGTTTGCTAATCAGTCAAGGTGCACCAAAAAGTCAAGTGCAATCACGTATTAAGAAAGAAGCTATTAGGGAAAAAGGTATATAAGAATCAGAAGCAGAAGTCATATTAAGTGTAAACGCTTCTGTCTCTAAACTTTGAAGATTTTTCTTCGTGACATTTAATTTCTGTTCTCATCTATGTTACTCATCTGCCTTTCTAATTAACATTTTGCATTAACTGCCAATATCAACCTCTTCTATTGGTTTATGTCAATATGAAGCTAATTCCTTTCAGCAAAGTAGGTCTTGAAGCAATTCTAACAAATCATAGTGAACTCTAAAGAGATGGCTTCTTTCTACATAAGTCAATATGTTTTTGTTCAGTTTCTCAATTTTTAAACTAGAAACATCACTTTTTTATTCACAACTGTTTAACGTGGTCAAATCAAGGGATGTTGCAGGTGAAACTTCTGTTCCAATAACTTTCTATAGTAATGCATGATAATAATTATTGAGACAAATAGACTAAAAGACCATTCTCACATTGACCTTTGGGAACTAACTTTGGATCATGCTTACTGGTTTTAAAGATTCTTCTATAAAAATATCACCTGGGAATGGGATTAAAACAGACATGGCTCCTACAAGAACTCATTTCTACCATGACCCTGACAATTTAAACCATACAGAAACATAATTAATCAGCATTGGGAAACTGTTCAGGATTATAAGATCAAATGAAAATTGTTTTCCTCTAAAACAGGGTTTCTCAACCATAACAGAATACAAAAAACCCATGAGGAGCTTTTAACAAAGTACTCACGTCCAGATCTCAATGAATGAACCGAACAAACAAAAGTCAAGATTTTCTGGTGATGAGACCCACACATTGATATTATTTCAGAGCTCCCCAGGTGCTGCCAATGAGTAGCTAGAGTTGACTAGAAAGGACAGTGTACACACACACACACACACACACACACCACCCAACCCCCAAAGTAGTCATTTCAAGATTCCAGTGAATTGGATTAACGTTTATTCCCTGAGTTTCTAAGATTCTTAGATAAAGATGTTCCCTAAACTATAGTGGCAAAATTTCTCATGGATATTTTGCTGAATAAGAAATGAACACATTTTCCAAAATACGTTAGTTGGCTGATAAAGATTGAAAAAGACTTCAAAGAGGATAGAGTTGAGCACAGCATTCCTCAGTTCAGAACTATTGGGGGAAATTCATAAGACTTCAAGAACCAAGAAATGTGTTTATCAGAAATAAATTCTTTAATACTATGGTCGCTTTTATGTTTTTCTTAGAACAGGCCCCATCAGACCAGACTACACCTGAATGGAATCACTTGTATAAAGTGCCACGTAAAGAAGTAGAACTATGAAAGGGGCTAGTTTTCCCCAAATCCACAGATTCCAGGAAACATGAGTCATTGTAATAAGAAAGTCCACATGTGTTTTAATCCCGTAAGGAAAGTAACTTGGAATTGAGCAATCCACCTTTTGTTTTCTGTTTCTGCTTTCTTCAGTTCTTTTCTGCCTATAAAGCCAAACTCTTCTGCTTAGCTCATCAGAACACTTACTCTATTTTACAAAGTAAGATGTTGCCTGATTGTAGAATTATAAATAAAAGCCAGTTAAGATCTTTAAACTAAATTTATTGTAATTTTTTTTATTTTGACAATTCTTTCAGATGTTTTCCAAATAATTCTTACAATGCTACTTAAAAATCATTATTCTCTTGGAGGTCATCTATGTTAAATATTAATTTTTTCTGTCATTGAAAGAAATCACAACATGATTTTTTACTTGTTATTCTTGTGGGTTGTTTTTACTCCATCATGAATTTGTTATCAAACTGAGGAATTTTCTGGATGTAATATTATTTATTAGCTCAGTTGATTCATCAGTTTACAAGCCCATTTTTTAGCATGTGCATAATCATTCTCTATCTATCTATCTCTCTCTCTAATTATTTTCCACTGTGTAACACTGGTATTTGTGTCTTCCTGTTCACCACTGCCTAAATTCTCTTCTTGGATCTGAAGTTCTATCATATTGGTCTTTGTATTGGATCTTTCAGGCTTGTTAGTGTGGGTCAAGAAACTGAAAGTGATTTCAATTATGTGTGGCAAATCTTTTAAGAATGTAAGCAGGAATGCCAATAAATATAATGGGACCTAGGTGGACCATATTACCCCAATTCACAGTAAAACAACTCACGGGTAGGAATGTGCAGATTAGAAAACTACCAGTGAATAGTTATACATAATTTTTCACATATTATCCTAATGTCTCCACATCCCGCTAACTCTTGAATGCACTACCCAGTTTGTACTGACTCCTCATCCTCTTCTGTAGACATGGGAAATAAAATTCCTTAAAATCTCTCCCAGGTTATATTTTTGGAACTTCCCTGAACTTATATTGACTTACAAATAATATTCTGATTTTGATGCTGCTGATGCCCCCTCACTTATTCTTCAATTCTCATACTGTACAACATTTCAACAATCGATAACTAAATGAGATGCCCTTTAACACTGGGTTACCCACACAGTGAAGTACTCTGCAGCTCAATAAGTCCTTCTAAGTGATTAAAACTTTTAACTAACAAATCTCACTTTCCCAAAATAAAAAAATTAACCATTTTTCTTGATCACATCAGGACCAGTCACCATGCAGTGTTCAAGAATCCACTTGTCTGAAGCTCATGATCCATTGTGAAATCTAGCTTATTGAGTCAGCCCACATATTCCTTTATACCCTCTTTGCAATAGGAATACCATTATCTCCCCTCTCCCCAGCCCACAGTACAGTAGTCAAACCCATTTCTGTTTAAACTTGTCACTAACACAGTTTAAGCAGTTTTCCTCATGTACGGCATTAGATGCAAATCATTATTACAGAGTTGTTACGGGTTGCTTAACTATAAATTTTAGTTATGTGAGTCTGATTTATGGTGCCAGAAACCCTGCCATATGTGATATTCTCTCATGCATGATGGGAGCTCTTTAAGACCAATGATTAGGTCTTCAATGCTTGGCTCCTTACTATAGTTCAATAAAGGTTATTGGACAATTATACAAATAAAATGTTGTAGGATTACTAAAAGGTAGAAAAAGGTTAGGAATATCTAATACAGACTCTTCTTTATGTTATAGAATTCTTTTTAAATTGAGAACCAGATTTTTCTCTTAGCTTAAAATAATGTCAAAGATATTTAAAAAATTCATAAAGCCACCCTTATCCCCTAATTCCTCACTCAACATAGAGTCCTTATCGCTCTTGACTCCCCTTGGAAGAGCATTTCTGCACTACAGCTTGAAAAGTGCACTTATCCCAGTAATAAACGTTAAATCTATCTCAAGGAGCAGCAATTCTGCATAGGTAGGGCCACATGGAGGGATGACACGCTGTGTAACAGCTATTTGGGTCAGAAGAACATGGGTGGTGGTAATGGGATTATTTTTTTTCAATCTGATTTATGAGTCCTAAGACTGAAAACCTAAAGAACACATCCTCTCTTCTGAGTAAATGTAATGAGTTCTGAAGCCATGTTTAAGCTTCATTCATTAGATTTGTTTGTCTTTTGTGTCTTTTTCTAGGGGGAAAGGGAGGAGTAATATGTTTTCTCATATTACAGAAAAAATAAAAATGATTCCCGGCTTCTTAGTGTGTTTGCAGTTTCAGAATTCCACTTCAACACACAGGCAACGTAATCGATTTTTGAAACTTCAGGGCCTAGCACAGTGTCCTGCACATTTATATTTTCTTTTATTCAGTAAATATTGAGCTTCTAGTAAGTGCTCAGTAAATATCTATGACAGTCTTATAAATCAAAGTGATAAAGAAGGTAAATAAGACTGTGGAATAATAAATGAAAAGATAATGTCACTACACTATGAATTCCTTCCAGGCAACAACCATTTAAAAATACCTAGTAAAGTTGCTGGCACATCAAAAGTACTTAATAATATTTGTAGAAATAAGTTGATAAATTGTAACATGATCAGAAAATAAGACCTAAGCCAAGAAATGAAGACAGCAAAATTAATTTTATTAGGAAATATATGCATGATATCATTAAGGAGTAGAAGTGCTTGCAAATGAACATGGGTGACCCAGTATGTAACATGAACCTGCACTTTTTGGAATTGTTCCAGAACATGAGCCACTATGTCTCTTCTCTCACCCATCTTACCATTTGGTGTTAAAAGCAAGATACAAAGAAGTATTTGCTTTTGTCAAAAAGTGAGCACATTTGCATACGGTACTGTAGAAGAATTTAAGACAATGTCAAATGAATGATGCAGACACACTTGAGTACAGAGGACTGTAATTCTTAGAGTTTCTTCAAGATGGTAAGACTCGGGCTATTCTCATTTAATAAATTATCCAAGTATTTTATCTAAATGTAGGTTCCTGGTAAAAGTCCATCTTTCAAGAATATAAGCAAAATTTTCTGTCAAATATCAATTCTGTGTGTGTGTGTGTGTGTGTGTGTTTGTGTTTATGTTCGGAAGTACAAATTATATTTTATATGTTGATGAGAATTTGTTAACCTGCAAGATGATTTACAAAACAAGTATATGCTTGTAAAAAATCACTGGTTTAAACACTTTGACACAAGTAGACTTGTAAAATAGTTGGTAACTTATACACCAAGCCCTAAAATGGTAATCATTCACACTTGTTTCATCTATGATTACTTTGTGACAAATATATTGTAAAATATCTAAATATTGGTACTATTATCAGATTTTGTTTTGCTTCCCAATAGCTTCCAGCATGATGCTGAGGAATTTACTAATTTATATAAAGAGATGAATTATTGAACAATCTTAAATTATCTAATATGATTTCTAGGTAAGCAGAGATTAAAAAACTTATTTTAAAAGTCCAATAAGTAGAAAAAGGAATACTCACTTTTCTGCAATTAAAACCAAAGCAAATGTTTCATAAGTTGTCCCTGAAAAGATTCTAAAAATGCATAGCTTCTGCTGACCTGACACGCATTAAAAAAGGGAGAGATGGAAATAGATAGTATCGTTCAGCATTCAGAAGCTTGAAGTGTATTAGGTTATTTGAAACTCTGCTTTTAGCAATTAGGCCTTTGGGCATACAAACCCTTTGAAAAATCAGATAATTGCAGGTTTGAATTTTTTAAAAAATGCTTTAAATGTGGTTAAAGCAACACTCAATTGATCTACTTCATAACCTTGGGGGGAAAATAATTTTTAACAAAAGGGCAAGGATTAAGCATTGAAAGAGATAGAAGAGTCACACAGAAGTTAGTCAACTCAGCACGGAAGGCAAGAATCAATTATGTAAAAATTGCCCTTAAATTACCTGTAAAATATAGTTCACATAATTCTGTGTACTCAACCTAGTCCATAAAATAATTTGCTTACTAAAAGTTGAGAAGCACTGAAGTAGACAAAGGAAAGAAAAATAGAAAGTCTATATGCAGATGTACAAAAGTCTAATCATTTAACTTTAAATACAATTATGAAGTTCCTCTTAGAGGTAAGGGGTGGAGGGTGAGTGAAGGATTCTAAAGTGTTTGTCCTTGCACATTGGTTGACCAGTTTTAATATTGTCTTCATACCTTAATATATTTAATAGATTAACTATTGTAAGAGTTTAAGTTCTAAAGTAAAGATATAATGTAAATCTACTAGTATATGACTCCACTGTATCACAGAAGGACCCCTTGCTTCCAAATTCTCCCCTACTGCCCTTTCAGGGTACCTGATTATCACACATAACTTACCAATGTAGATGACGGTTTGACAATAACCGCTGTCGACTAAAAGGAAAAAGTGAGGCAAAATTAACATAAGTAGAGAGCCTATTTGAGCCAAATTTGAGGATTGCAACCCAGAAAACACACTTATACACTAAGTTTGAGAGGTGCTCCAAGTTGGGGCAGTTACAAGCAGATTTTTAAGGATGAACTGAAGAGATATAGCAAGGCAGTCTCAGTCTGTTCGTATAGTAATACCATGGATTAACCAAAATTAGTGACGGGATGATTGGCTAAAGCATACAGTACCTCTTGGAATAGTTGTTACCAGTAAACCAGTTTGTGATTAACCTCTAGTTCCTGGAATTCTTTATATAAGCAAGAGGGGTCCATGAATTTCAGCAGAATGACTGTGGCCTATTTGTCCAAATTTGTTCTCATAGTCAAAATGCAAATGTTTTATGGAAAAAGGTAATTGCATGATCTTTGGTAAGGTAATATTTTTGTAGATAGTTTAATTCATACTGTCCAGTTCTGAATGTATAGTTTCATTAAGGATATTGTTATCTGTGCTGTCTAATACAGAAGCCACTAGCTACACATACGGCTATTTAAATTAAATAAATTAAAGTTAAATAAAATTTAGAAATCAGCAGGTGGATAATGAGGTCAGGAGTTTGAGACCAGCCTGGCCAGCATGGTGAATCCCTGTCCCTACAAAAATACAAAAATTAGTTGGGCATGGTGGTGCATGCCTGTAATCCCAGCTATGTAGGAGGCTGAGGCAGGAGAATCACTTAAACCCAGGAGGTGGCGGTTGCAGTGAGCTGAGATCATGCCATTGCACTCCAGCCTGGGTGACAGACCGAGACTCCGTCTCAAAAAGAAAAAAAATCAGTTACTCAATTATGCTAGCCATCTTTTCAGTGCTCAGCAGCCACATGTGCCTAGTGGCTGTCATATATGGATAGTGCAAATATAGAATATTTCCATTATTATTGAGAGCTCTATTGAACAGCACCGATACACCCATGAATTTGTTTCATGGTATTATTTCTATGGAAAACTCCACAAGTGGTTGGAATAAATTTTGGATAACCAACAGATTAGTAAATTGAAAGCTACCTATAATTAACTTTGAGTCATGTGTCTCCATGAACATGATAACCATCTGCAATGAATAATCTTACTTTGCTGATTAATAAAACATTTTATTTTTCATCCAAAATTAAAGGAATGCTGTGCTGTGACATTATGAAAATAGAAAGATACAATCTAGCCTATTAGGCTTTACAAAACATTCATGTCCAGTGTGTGTCTGTGGGGGGTGTGTGTATACACAATCTTTTAGAGGCAGGGGATATTTTTGATTTAATGATGATTGTAAAATTGAATATATTTGAGCTAAGAAAAAAATAAGTATGGTGGCTGCTATTGATGGAAATTGTGTGGCCCTTTGTACTTCACCCCTGGTGATTACTCATTTCTGGGAAAGAAATTTTGTGTACAAATGTCAACAACATGCTAATCCCCTCTCTAGAGATTTCGTTTTCAAATAAATGCTTTCTTCTTTGATTTTCATATTGAACGTTTGGGTTCAAAGGTATAGGGCTACACAAGTAATGCAGTATAGATAGACTTTTTCTCATACAGTCACATTTCCACAGGGCTTTGTGGCTCCCTCAGTTGTGTAAAGAGGTTTACACTTTTCCTTTAATGTTTCAATAATTTGAGTCCACAAAACAAACTGATAATACACAGATTAATAGGGAAAAGGCATTCACGTTTTTATGTGCACATGTGTGCACAGGAGTTATACTAAATATGACAACTCTAAGAAATGGCCAGATGGTTGATGCTTTTATACCGTCTTGAAATTACAAAAAGAATGGGGGCTGGGAGCATGGCAGAACAGTTTGTGGTGGCAAAACAGGTTATGTGAGAAGGAAAAGAAGAGGCCTGGCCAGCAAAACTTCTCCTGTTATTTACCTAGATGGTAAATATTTCTTTCAGACCTTTAAAAGTGTCAGACTCTTACTCAATCAACCTTTTCTAGAGTTAGAGAAGGGAGAGCCTCAGAGAAAGACTGGCAACACCCATGCAGATTTTCACTACAGATGCAATTCTCTCCCACAAAAGTCAGTTTTGTAGGGTTACTATTGTCTGCAGTCCCTCTGAACAGCCACTTCAAAATATATCAAAATATATTTTGATGTTCAATATTTTGACAGTTGTCTGTTTTCTCAGTTGTATCCAAAGCAGAATAAATGCATACATACATAAAAAGAGGTAAACAAATACTGAGAAATGGACTCAGGTCAACTTTTCATGTTGATTTTCACTTTGAAGCCATTTGAAGCATTTTAACCAGGGAAGTGAAACAATCTGATTTCTATTTGTAGATCAGTCAAGTGAATTTGTGAAGGATGAACTAAAGGATGCAACAGTGCAGCAGGAGCATCAACTGTGAGAGGCAGGTTGTTGCAGTATTTCCACTAGAATAGCGATATGACTAGGGCCAGCAGAGGAGATTGGGGTAAATAAATCCAAAATATATGTTGGATGTAAAATAGACTTGACTTGCTAATGGATGTAAGCAGTAAGAGAAAAGGAAGAAGGAGGTTAAAGGACCCTCGATTTTATCCTGAGCAAATGGGTGGATGATGGTTTTATAAACCCAAATGTGGTTGTCAGTAGCTATGCTACCCAATTATTCTTACATGGAAGACAACTGGCAATGTCCATTTGGTCCAGCAAACCATAGAAGAGAGTTATTTCACAGTCACCAATTTGGTCATTGGAAACATTCTCTGATCAGAAATGAAACCCGCTATCAGGATCAATGCAGTTTATATAATGTAACAAAGAAACACTACACTATACATA
Source organism: Nomascus leucogenys (assembly GCF_006542625.1). Taxonomy (NCBI): domain Eukaryota; kingdom Metazoa; phylum Chordata; class Mammalia; order Primates; family Hylobatidae; genus Nomascus; species Nomascus leucogenys. The sequence goes on along the minus strand of NC_044382.1, from coordinate 16,055,361 downwards.
ATTCCATCTCAAACTATCATACTAACTTTATCATGTGCATAAATTAATATATATATTCTTAAGTTATCAATACTCAGAATGGAGTGAGATGGTAAAAAAAAAAAAACCATCTCCATATTCCAGAGATATGAGTTCAAATTCTTTCTTGGCACTGTGTAATCTTAGATGAGTCACTTCATCTCTTAAATCTCATCTGAAAATCAAAGCAATAGTGTTACTTTACAGAATTGTAGGAAGAATGCATAAGATACTTTATGTAAAATGCTTCAAATATTGCCTGTAGTATAACTAATGTTCAGTAAATAAAGGAGTCTCTCTTTCTTCTCTTCCTCATTCCCTTGAGTTATTGCCAAGTTGTCATTCAGCCTTATCTACTCCACCAACTTTGCAATATTAGCATAAAGATTGCATATTAGGCCATTCTTGCATTGCTATAAGGAAATATCTGAGACTGGGTCATTTATAAAGAAAGGAGAATTAATTGGCTCATGGTTCTGCAGGCTGTGCAGGAAGCATGGAGCTTGGCTTCTGGGGAGGCGTCAGGGAGCTTTTGCTCATGGCAGACAGAAGGTGAAGCAGGAGCAGACACTTCACATGGTGGAAGCAGAAGGAAGAGAGGGAGGGGAGGTGCCATACCTTAAAACAACCAGCTCTCCAGAACTCTCTGTCATGAGGAAAGCACCAAGCTATGAAAGACCTACCTCTATGACCAAAATACCTGCCACCAGGCATCACCTCCAACACTGGGAATTACATTTCAACATGAGATTTGGGTGGGGACAAATATCCAAACCATATCAGATTGTGTCTACTTCCAGATAGTTTCAGCCAAAGTTACAGATTTGTGTCTTATTTTCCTCATATTGTGCATATCAAAAGCAAATACTGATGGGTGAGAGGCGGATTATGATAATTGGCCAGATGTGGCTCACTTGTCAATTCCTGAAATAATAGGGTAGGCTCAGAATCCTTGAAATCATGAATATGAGAGAATGGTGATTCCACAATCCAAAATTAAATTGAGGTTACCTGAAGAGAGAGTAATGAATGCTGGTCATAAGAAAAACACCTGCTACTATACATGTGCATGTTTTTCTTGAAGGAAATTTAGAAACATTAATAATTATTGTCCAAATTCCATTCTAAAAGTGCTAATCTTGCCAGTTCCTTCTCATCACTGAACTGCTTTGGAAACTCAATATTATAAGGTAAGATCAGGTCTAGACAAGAAGTTGCTAGCTACATTTCTACTCCTATCTTTATTGCTAATCAGCTTTTAGAAATGGAGACAATAGAACACTTTACTGCATTCTCAGGATGAGAAAATAAGAAACTCTGATTTCTATTTTTAAAACAAATGCAGATTTCTGTATTATAGATCTAACTATAGATCAAATCTGGTCATGGATAGATATTAATCTTCCAATATTGCTTGCACCCAGAGGTTTCTATGTTACTCTCTTCTGGCTAATTCCACAGAACAGGAAGTCTTCTGGTGTGTTAATGGAAAGAATTTTGCCCTCTAACAGGAGGTAAAAGAAGGTAAGATTACTTTCTCAGCCAACCACTGCTTCCTCTGTTTGAATGAAACCATGCTGTCAAAGTCAGTACCTTGCCTAAGGAAGGGAAAGTAGATATTTGAAAGGGGTTGGGTTTGGATAAAGTCATTGAGGAACTGAACAAATTTCAGCAACTGCCAACCTCTACAATTAGTTTCGTACGGCCAAGAAGAAAGCTCCCCTTTTGCCCTCTGAGTCACTGAAAATCACCGATAAAAGATAGATAAACAGGATAAAACAAATACAAATGTATCTGATCATACTTTCATGTGACATAGGAGCCTTCAGAATGAAGATCTCAAAGATACAAGGGAAACTCCATTTTTATACTTGGGTTCAACAAAGTATAAACAGCCATATAGAAATAAGGGTAAGATCTAATGCTAATAGATGGAACAGGGAAGCCCCCCAAAGACTGACTGTTTAGATTCTTCCTGGCTTGTCTGTGCAGCAGTTTTTCCTTTCAGGTATGGGGCAGGACCCTGTCTGGAATGGGGGTCTTAAAACCTGCAGTCAAAAAAATATAGGTCAGATAATTTCTTTCAGTCCAGTTTTTACACAGAGAGGCAGAGGGGATGATTTGAGTAATGTTCTCAGGTTTTATGGCTGGCTTTGTGAAAAACGGATTCCGGTTTCTATGACCCACCTTGGGGAAGAGAGATTATAGTTTCTGTGGCTAGCCTCAGGGGAAACAAGGGGCCAGATATAAGAGGGCAGGTGAAGGTCAGAGAAAAACTTTTGCTTTTGAGGATGCTTCTGAGGCCTTCATTTCAGGGTATCATTTTCTGATCTCCAAAAGATTTAAGTGAGAAAAATTAAACTATACTGGTCTAAGGAGATACTAGCTGAGATTTCTGTTATGCCAAAGGGATTCCAACTGATAAGACAAGTATACTATATTATGAGGAGCCTTGCAAATATTCTGAGACTGAGAAAATCAAAGCAAGATAAATAGTTTACATAGGACAAATGCCAGGAATTTTTAACCAAGAATTCATAGTTCTCTGGGTTCTATGAACTCTGTTGAACTGTATGCTAAACTATGTGTACATACGCATACTTTCCAGGAAATTGTTGAACAAATATTTAAATAGGCGTGTGATCCAAAATAGATGTGTGATTAAAAATAGATTATTATCTTCTCCCATTGCTATATTGGTTATGGCATCACATAGTAGGCATTCAGTGAGTATTTGAATAATCCAAAGGTATTAAGTAAATGCAAGGATAAATAAATGAACAATTCGGTCAACAATGTCAACATTTTGCCTGTATATTCTAGACAGGTGCTGAAATATGAGATTTCAATAGTGCCACTGCATTACTGTTCCTCAAAAATCTTGCATTCTAAAGGAGAAAAAAAAGGTATGGAAATGATTTTGTTTTGGAATGGTAACTGGTAAGATAAATTTGCACACAGATGTTAGTGAAGTACAGAAACAGGACTCTGTCCCAACAGAGAGTCACAGTACATTTTATGGACTCTAGACTGCTCCAGTGGTAAGGAGAAATCCGCTCCAGAGAATTGACACAGTCTGAGGTTTGTTTAACTCTGAAGAAGAATCTAGAAAACAGAGTAGTAGTAGGATAGTATCTCCCAAAATTCATGTTCACCTGGAACCTCACAATGTGGAATGTGGCCTTATTTGGAAATAAGGTCTTTGCTGATATAATTGGTTAAAATGAGGTCAGGCTGGAATAGAGTGAGCCCTAATTTTAATGACTGGTGTTCCTAAAGAAAGAAGAGAGGGCATAGAGTGGCAGGAATCAGAGCCATGCAGCTACAAGCCAAGCAATGCCCAAGATTGCTGGCACCCAGCAGAAACCAGGAGAGAGGCATGGAACAGACTTTCCCTCAAAGCCTCCAGAAGGAACTAATCCTGCCAACATCTGGATTTCAGATTTCTTCCCTCCTAAAGCATTCGTGAATTTCTGTTTTTTTGTTTGTCTTTTTTTTTTTTTTATCATACTTTAGGTTTTAGGGTACATGTGCACAATGTGCAGGTTTGTTACATATGTATCCATGTGCCATGTTGGTTTGCTGCACCCATTAACTCGTCATTTAGCATTAGGTATATCTCCTAATGCTGTCCCTCCCCCCTCCCCCCAACCCACAACAGTCCCCAGAGTGTGATGTTCCCCTTCCTGTGTCCATGAGTTCTCATTGTTCAATTCCCACCTATGAGTGAGAACATGCGGTGTTTGGTTTTTTGTCCTTGCAATAGTTTGCTGAGAATGATGTTTCCCAGTTTCATCCATGTCCCTACAAAGGACATGAACTCATCATTTTTTATGACTGCATAGTATTCCATGGTGTATATGTGCCACATTTTCTGAATCCAGTCTATCGTTGTTGGACATTTGGGTTGGTTCCAAGTCTTTGCTATTGTGAATAGTGCCACAACAAACATACGTGTGCATGTGTCTTTATAGCAGCATGATTTATAGTCCTTTGGGTATATACCCAGTAATGGGATGGCTGGGTCAAATGGCATTTCTAGTTATAGATCCCTGAGGAATCACCACACTGACTTCCACAAGTTTACAGTCCCACCAACAGTGTAAAAATGTTCCTATCCTCTTTTATTTAATTGAGCAGTGGTTTGTAGTTCTCCTTGAAGAGGTCCTTCACATCCCTTGTAAGTTGGATTCCTAGGTATTTTATTCTCTTTGAAGCAATTGTGAATGGGAGTTCACTCATGATTTGGCTCTCTGTTTGGCTGTTATTGGTGTATAAGAATGCTTGTGATTTTTGTACATTGATTTTGTATCCTGAGACTTTGCTGAAGTTGCTAATCAGCTTAAGGAGATTTTGGGCTGAGACAATGGGGTTTTCTAGATATACAATCATGTCATCTGCAAACAGGGACAATTTGACTTCCTCTTTTTAATTGAATACCCTTTATTTCCTTCTCCTTCCTGATTGCCCTGGCCAGAACTTCCAGCACTATGTTGAATAGGAGTGGTGAGACAAAAAGATCATAATAAAATATTTCAAAAGCTGCATATATTCCAGAATTTTTCAATGGTCATGAGAAATCTACACCAGCATAACAGCAAAGTCACTTACCAGAGTATGAGTTTTGTTAAACCATGAAAAAGGGTCCATCATCAAAATTGCCAGGATCTTATTGAAAAGCAAATTTTGTGCTGACTGCTGTTTTCAATTTAGTAAGACTCCAAGCAAACCAATGAGGTCAAACAGCTAACATGACCTGGAAACTCATAGAAGAGAAATACTCATCCCACTGAAGGAATGATAAATCATATATTTCTAGCTGATAAATATTGTTTACCATTTGGTTTTGCTTTCCATCAACAACTAAGAACACCCATTCTTAGTGACTTAGACATGCACATTATATTTTATATTAATTCTATTTTCAATTTGGGGTATAAAAAGTTAATATCTATATAAAATCTATATAAAAATATTTGTTATGTAAAAATATATAAAATAAACATTAGGAATATAATTATCGAGCATTACACATTCCGTAGAATATTTTTACTAATAAACATCTGAATCACATAAAGGAGAAAATGGTTATATGCTGAGTTTTAAATTTAACAAGATATTTAAAACAATAAAAATTTAATTAAAAGCAACTGAGAATCCTGCAGGGCGGCAACCCCAGAACTTTTGCAAAATTTTGTTCATATTTGCCCCCTGCATTCTTTAGTCCTCTTCCTCAGGAGTTGTAATTGGAAGGAAAGCCCAAGTAGCAATTATTCAAAAGATGTCTGTGCTTTATATCACCATATTTAGAAACTTCTAGATACTGTGTTTGGAATCAGGAATTCTCATTATGTACTTAAGTAATTATTGTCTTTTTGTCAATGAGCTAGTAAAGCATATTCACTGCACCATTTCTCAATTGCAGCAAACAGCTACGGTCCAATCTTCTGGAGAAAGGTTTGTGTCTGAAAACTGGAGAACGTTTACTATTACTTCCTCCTTTAAGATTTCTTCAGGTCTTTAGATTCATCTTCTTCCCTTTACCCCAGTCCAACCGTGTTTTGTTGTTCCGTGTTTTGTTGTTCTGTGTTGTTGTTTTTTTTTTTTTCCTTTGAGACAGAGTCTCACTCTGTTGCCCAGGCGGGAATGCAGTCCTGTGATCTTGGCTCACTGCAACCTCCACCTCCTGGGTTCAAGCAATTCTCTGCTTCAGCCCCCCGAGTAGCTAGGAAGACAGGCACCCGCCACCACGCCCGGCTAACTTTTGTATTTTTAGTAGAAAGGGGTTTCACCATATTGGCCAGGCTGGTCTTGAACTCCTGACCTCGTGATCCACCCGCCTTGGGCTCCCAAAGTGCTGGGATTACAGGCATGAGCCACCGCGCCCAACCAGGCCAGCCATGGTTTTAAGCTTCTCCTGGAAGACAGAAGGCACACGTGGGGCACGACCAACCTATCATGAAGGACAATCAGTGATAACAATAAGGTCGTGATTCTTTATTATGATGGCAGGTTTGTGTTGTCAAATGTTTCTTGGGCACTTACTTTGTGCTAGTAATGCTAGGCATGGGTTTCCAGTGGTAAGTAAGATGGATGTAGTCTCCTGTAGAATACAATATTGTTTCTTTTAACACAGGTACATTACTATCACTTCCTTGAGATGATAGTTTTCCTACTCTCCATCCACTTCCCACCATCTTGGAAACATCAGTTTTAGAATCCTGCAGAATTATTAGTCCTAACTTCTGTGTTAGTCTATATAGTTAAAGAAATATTTTGCTAGTACTAGCGTGTGTCCAAATGGAATTCTTTCCCTACCTTGGGATGCTTTGAGTGTGTACTGAGGAAGAGAATCTGGAATCCTCCCAGGACCTCAGGAGCTCATGATGATGTATCATCTCTTCTGTTTTCAGTTGGTCCAAAGTAACAGTGAATGAGAAGTTTTAAGACATTTAAAGAGCTACATTTCTTCTACTAGTTTTGCATTCTGTCCTCACAGGGTAAAATTTAGTCCTCTTATATAATAGTTACAACCACGTGGCCAAATTGCTCACCTTTTTACATTTTAATTTGTAACTACCTATACGCATCTAAAAACAAATAAAACCCTATGCAGCAGCAAAGGCACTAGCCTGCCATGCTCAAAGCAAGAAGGAGTGATATTGTAGATGTTACAATTTACTTACTGTGAAATTCTTCCTAAGGAGAGATTCCAGAAATGCTTATGAACTAAAGGAACTATGACATTTAAATAGCCTTAGACTGCTATGTTCTACTACCAAAATAAAAGAACTTTTATCACAATCAAAAGCTTTTTGGCATCCCTTTTTCTCCTAAATTCTGGTAACATTTACTTGCTGACATAGTATTACAGCTAAAACAAATTGCTCTATTGTTGCATTTAGGAAATGGAAATGAGCTGAATTGTCCAACTTCTTTTTTGCATACCACCTAAGTACAGCCACATACATTTTCAATACACTTTAATTTTTTTTATTATACTTTAAGTTCTGGGATACATGTGCAGAACGTGGTTTGTTACATAGGTATACACGTGCCAAGTTGGTTTGCTGCACCCATCAGCCCATCATCTACATTAGGTATTTCTCCTAATTCTGTCCTTCCCCTAGACCCCCACTCCCCTACAGGCCCTGGTGCGTGATGTTTCCCTCCCTGTGTCCATGTGTTCTCATTCTTCAACTGTCACTTATGAGTGAGAACATGCAGTATTTGGTTTTCTGTTCTTGTGTTAGTTTGCTGAGAATGATGGTTTCCTGCTTCATCCGTGTCCCTCTGCAAAGGACATGAACTCATCCTTTTTTATGGCTGCATAGTATTCTATGGTGTATATGTGCCACATTTTCTTTATCCAGTCTATCACTGATGGGCATTTGGGTTGGTTCCAAGTCTTTGCTATTGTGAACAGTGCTGCAATAAACATATGCGTGTATGTGTCTTCACAGTAGAATGACTTTCATTTTTTGTGTGTGGAGACAGAGTCTCACTCTGTTGCCCAGGCTGGGGTAAAGGGGTACCACCTTGGCTCCCTGCAACCTCTACCTCAGCAATGCTACTGCCTCAGCCTCCCGAGTCGCTGGGTTTACAGGCACCCACCATCATGCCTGGCTAACTTTTGTATTTTCAGTAGAGACGGGTTTTCACCATGTTGGTCAGGCTGGTCTTGAATTCCTGACGTCAAGTAATCCTCCCACCTCGGCCTCTCAAAGTGCTGGGATTACAGGTGTGAGCCATTGCACCCAGCCCCACCTACATTTTCTAAGCTGATTATGCTTATTTTTCATTCTCCTTCATTAGAAAGTTTGGAAACAACTTTTTCTGCCACTTTTTAAAATTTAAGGGTTTTAATTTAAATCTCAAGTGGTTTTTTCTTTCATGTATTATGAAGAATTATTTAGTCATTAAACTATCTCCTTTGTAAATAATACTACAAACATACAGACTGGAAAAACCCCTATTATCCTGAAGGTAAGTAAACATTAAATGTTCATGAGGAAATATTTTACACCCAAATATTAATAGGCAATTATCTTCCAGGAGACATATTGATAAAAGTCTTTCAATGGTGTGAAACAGGTAATAGAAAATTGTATTTATTATAGCCATTTGCTTCAGTTATACTCTAAAGTTAATTTTCTTCTGTTTAATGTTATTTTAGTTAAATATACACTGCAAGTAGGTCAATGTTGTTAGATGTTGGGTCAATATAGTTATGAGGCAGTTTATATTTATAATGACTCTCTTGCTTCTTTCTAGCAACATTCAATGATCTATAAATTAAAAGAGAATTGGATTGCCTCTTGAATTGTTCCAAGAATTATCTTCAAGAGATAAACATTCAAAGTAGATTAACATCCAATGAGTGGAATTGTGAGCTGATGTGTGCATATGTGTGTGTGTGTGTGTATATATGTGTGTGTGTTTGTGTATGTGTGTACATACATGTTTGTGTATACATATATGTGTGTATATATGTGTATGTGTGTGTGTTTGTGTATATGTATATATACACACATATATACACACACATATATGTATACATATATACACACATATATGTATAGATGCATATATGTATACATATATGTGTATATATACAGTATATATACACACACGTATATATGCGTGTATGTGTGTGTGTAATTATCCCTTGTAACCACATTAACCTCAAAGGAGGTGAAGTCACTTGCCAGAAAAAAAATTATATAAAACCTTTAAGGGCTGTGCTTTTTCAAGTCAAGAGAGAATATCATTAAAAGGTGATAGACACTTGGTGACAACAATAATGAGTTGAAGAAGGAAATCCTCAGTAGCCACCAAAGTTGTAGATAAAGAGTCTCAAAATCATTATTTCACTGAATGAGCAAGAATTTTGTGTCCACCTTCACAAGTTTAAAGTTGATGTCTACAGACTAAACTTCAAGAAGGCCCTCCAAACTAGAAGGTCCTATGAACTTGACCATCACATTTCAATCATACAACTGAGTAGTTGATAAACATACAGAAATATCAAACTGATCACAGTATGACCTAATATTTCTTGATCAGACAGAATAACATTTATGTCTGGGACATGTAAAAGAGTGGTTCTGGGCTGGGTGTGGTGGCTCACGCCTGTAATCCCAGCACTCTGGGGGGCCAAGGCAGGCAGATCACGAGGTCAAGAGATGAAGACCATCCTGACCAACATGGTGAAACCCCACTTCTACTAACAATTCAAAAATTAGCTGAGCATGGTGGCATGCACCTGTAGTCCCAGCTACTCGGGAGGCTGAGGCAGGAGAATTGCTTGAACTCAGGAGGCGGAGGTTGCAGTGATCTGAGATCGCACCACTACACTCCAGCCTGGCAACAGAGTGAGACTCTGTCTCAAAAAATAATAATAATAAATAAATAAATAATGACTCTGCCATGGTCACAGCCTAAGTACCCTCTTCTTGTTTATTTATAAGTTTGGATATGCTGTAACATCCTAAAATAGAAGAAAAAAAATGTATACCATGCCTTTAGGTTTTAATGTTTTTATTATTATACTTTAAGTTTTAGGGTACATGTGCACAACGTGCAGGTTTGTTACATACGTATACATGTGCTTTGTGGGTTGGCTGCACCCAGTAACTCGCCATTTAGCATTAGGTATATCTCCTAATGCTATCCCTCCCCGCTGCCCCCACCCCACAACAGGCCCTGGTGTGTGATGTTCCCCTTCCTGTGTCCACGTGTTCTCATTGTTCAATTCCCACTTATGAGTGAGAACATGTGGTGTTTGGTTTTTTGTCCTTGCGATAGTTTGCTGAGAATGATGATTTCCAGCTTCATCCATGTCCCTACAAAAGACATGAATTCATCATTTTTTATGGCTGCATAGTATTGCATGGTGTATCTGTGCAACATTTGCTTAATCCAGTCTATCATTGCTAGACATTTGGATTGGTTCCAAGTCTTTGCTATTGTGAATATTTGTTTATTGTGCCACAATAAACAAACGTGTGCATGTGTCTTTATAGTAGCATGGTCTATATCTCTGTTTTGGTACCAGTACTGTGCTGTTTTGGTTACTGTAGCCTTGTAGTGTAGTTTGGAGTCAGGCAGCCTGATGCCTCCAGATTTGTTCTTTTGTCTTAGGATTGACTTGGCGATGCGGGCTCTTTTTTGGTACCATATGAACTTTAAAGTAGTTTTTTCCAATTCTGTGAAGAAAGTCATTGGTAGCTTGATGGGGATGGCATTGAATCTATAAATTACCTTGGGCAGTATGGCCATTTTCACAATATTGATTCTTCCTACTCATGAGCATGGAATGTTCTTCCATTTGTTTGTGTCCTCTTTTATTTCATTGAGCTGTGGTTTGTAGTTCTCCTTGAAGAGGTCCTTCACATCCCTTGTAAGTTGGATTCCTAGGTATTTTATTCTCTTTGAAGCAATTGTGAATGGGAGTTCACTCATGATTTGGCTCTCTGTTATTGGTGTACAAGAATGCTTGTGATTTTTGCATATTGATTTTGTATCCTGAGACTTTGCTGAAGTTGCTTATCAGCTTAAGGAGATTTTGGGCTGAGATGATGGGGCTTTCTAGATATACAGTCATGTCATCTGCAAATGGACAATTTGACTTCCTGTTTTCCTATCTGAATGCCCTTTATTTCCTTCTCCTGCCTGATAGCCCTGGCCAGAACTTCCAACACTATGCTGAATAGGAGTGGTGGGAGAGGGTATCCCTGTCTTGTGCCAGTTTTCAAAGGGAATGCTTCCAGTTTTTTCCCATTCAGTATGATATTGGCTGTGGATTTGTCATAGATAGCTCTTATTATTTTGAGATACGTCCCATCAATACCTAATTTATTGAGAGTTTTTAGCATTAAGGATTGTTGAATTTTGTCGAAGGCCTTTTCTGCATCTATTGAGATAATCATGTGGTTTTTGTCTTTGGTTCTGTTTATATGCGGGGTTACATTTATTGATTTTCATATGTTGAACCAGCCTTGCATCCCAGGGATGAAGCCCACTTGATCATGGTGGATAAGCTTTTTGATGTGTTGCTGGATTCGGTTTGCCAGTATTTTATTGAGGATTTTTGCATCAATGTTCATCAAGGATATTGGTCTAAAATTCTCTTTTTTTGTTGTGTCTCTGCCAGGCTTCGGTATCAGGATGATGCTGGCCTCATAAAATGAGTTAGGGAGGATTCCCTCTTTTTCTATTGATTGGAATAGTTTCAGAAGGAATGGTACCAGCTCCTCCTTGTACCTCTGGTAGAATTCGGCTGTGAATCCATCTGGTCCTGGACTTGTTTTGATTGGTAAGCTATTCATTATTGCCTCAATTTCAGAGCCTGTTTTTGGCCTATTCAGAGATTCAACTTCTTCCTGGTTTAGTCTTGGGAGAGTGTATGTGTCCAGGAATTTATCCATTTCTTCTAGATTTTCTAGTTTATTTGCATAGAGGTGTTTATAGTATTCCATGATGGTAGTTTGTATTTCTGTGGGATCAGTGGTGATATCCCCTTTGTCATTTTTTATTGCATCTATTTGATTCTTCTCTCTTTTCTTCTTTATTAGTCTTGCTAGCGGTCTATCAATTTTGTTGATCTTTTCAAAAAACCAGCTCCTGGATTCATTGATTTTTTGAAGGGGTTTTTATGCCTCTATTTCCTTCAGTTCTGCTCTGATCTGAGTTATTTCTTGCCTTCTGCTAGCTTTTGAATGTGTTTGCTCTTGCTTCTCTAGTTCTTTTAACTGTGACGTTAGCGTGTCAATTTTAGATTTTTTCCGCTTTCTCTTATGGGCATTTATTGCTATAAATTTCCCTCTACACACTGCTTTAAATGTGTACCAGAGATTCTGGTATGTTGTGTCTTTGTTCTCGTTGGTTTCAAAGAACATCTTTATTTCTGCCTTCATTTCGTTATGTACCCAGTAGTCATTCAGGAGCAGGTTGTTCAGTTTCCATGTAGTTGAGCAGTTTTGAGTGAGTTTCTTAATCCTGAGTTCTAGTTTGGTCACACTGTGGTCTGAGAGACAGTTTGTTATAATTTCTGTTCTTTTACATTTGCTGAGGAGTGAGTTACTTCCAACTATGTGGTCAATTTTGGGATAGGTGTGGTGTGGTGCTGAAAAGAATGTATATTCTGTTGATTTGGGGTGGAGAGTTCTGTAGATGTCTATTAGGTCCCCTTGGTGCAGAGCTGAGTTCAATTCCTGGATATCCTTGTTAACTTTCTGTCTCCTTGATCTGTCTAATGTTGACAGTGGGGTGTTAAAGTTTCCCATTATTATTGTGTGGGAGTCTAAGTCACTTTGTAGGTCACTAAGGACTTGCTTTATGAATCTGGGTGCTCTTGTATTGGGTGCATATATATTTAGGATAGTTAGTTCTTCCTGTTGAATTGATACTTTACCATTATGTAATGGCCTTCTTTGTCTCTTTTGATCTTTGTTGGCTAAAAGTCTGTTTTATCCGAGAGTAGGATTGCAACCCCTGCCTTTTTATTTTTCCATTTGCTTGTAGATCTTCCTCCATCTCTTTATTTTGAGCCTATGTGTGTCTCTGCACGTGGGTTTCCTGAATAGAAAACCCTATGTGTGTCTCTGCACGTGGGTTTCCTGAATAGAAAAAAGGGATGGGTTTCCTGAATACAGCACACTGATGGGACTTTACTCTTTATCCAATTTGCCAGTCTGTGTCTTTTAATTGGAGCATTTAGCCCATTTATATTTAAGGTTAGTATTGTTATGTGTGAATTTGATCCTGTCATTATGATGTTAGCCGGTTGTTTTGCTCGTTAGTTAACGCAGTTTCTTCCTAGCCTTGATGGTCTTTACAATTTGGCATGTTTTTGCAGTGGCTGGTACCGGCTGTTCTTTTCCATGTTTAGTGCTTCCTTCAGGAGCTCTTTTAGGGCAGGCCTGGTGGTGACAAAATCTCTCAGCATTTGCTTGTCTGTAAAGGATTTTATTTCTCCTTCACTTATGAAGCTTAGTTTGGCTGGATATGAAATTCTGGATTGAAAATTCTTTTCTTTAAGAATGTTGAATATTGGTCCCCACTCTCTTCTGGCTTGTAGAGTTTCTGCCAAGAGATCAGCTGTTAGTCTGATGGGCTTCCCTTTGTGGGTAACCTGACCTTTCTCTCTGGCTGCCCTTAATATTTTTCCCTTCATTTCAAGTTTGGTGAATCTGACAATTATGTGTCTTGGAGTTGCTCTTCTCAAGGAGTATCTTGGTGGCGTTCTCTGTATTTCCTGAATTTGAATGTTGGCCTTCCTTGCTAGATTGGGGAAGTTCTCCTGGATAATATCCTGCAGAGTGTTTTCCAACTTGGTTCCATTCTATTACTTTCAGGTACACCAATTAGACATAGATTTGGTCTTTTCACCTAGTCCCATATTTCTTGGAGGCTTTGTTTGTTTCTTTTTATTGTTTTTTCTCTAAACTTCTCTTCTCGCTTCATTTCATCTTCCATCACTGATACCCTTTCTTCCAGTTGATCGCATTGGTTACTGAGGCTTGTGCATTCGTCACATAGTTCTCGTGCCATGGTTTTCAGCTCCATCAAGTCCTTTAAGGACTTCTCTGCATTGGTTATTCTAGTTATCCATTCGTCTAATTTTTTTTCAAAGTTTTTAACTTCTTTGCCATTGGTTCGAACTTCCTCCTTCAGCTCGGAGTAGTTTGATCTTCTGAAGCCTTCCTCTCTCGACTCGTCAAAGTCATTCTCTTTCCAGCTTTGTTCCGTTGATGGTGAGGAGCTGCATTTCTTTGGAGGAGGAGAGGCGCTCTGATTTTTAGAGTTTCCGGTTTTTCTGCTCTGCTTTTTCCCCATCTTTGTGGTTTTATCTACCTTTGGTCTTTGATGATGGTGACGTACAGATGGCTTTTTGGTGTGGATGTCCTTTCTGTTTGTTAGCTTTCCTTCTAACATTCAGGACCCTCAGCTGCAGGCCTGTTGGAGTTTACTGGAGGTCCACTCCAGACCCCGTTTGCCTGGGTATCAGCAGCGGTGACTGCAGAACAGCAGATATTGGTGAATCGCAAATGCTGCTGCCTGATCATTCCTCTGGAAGTTTTGTCTCAGAGGAGTACCCGGCTGTGTGAGGTGTCAGTCTGCCCCTGCTGGGGGTTGCCTCTCAGTTAGACTACTCAGGGGTCAGGGACCCACTTGAGGAGGCAGTCTGCCAGTTCTCAGATCTCAAGCTGCATTCTGGGAGAACCACTACTTTCTTCAAAGCTGTCAGACAGGGACATTTAAGTCTGCAGAGGTTATTGCTGTCTTTTTTCTGTGCCCTGCCCCTAGAGGTGGAGCCTACAGAGGCAGGCAGGCCTCTTTCAGTTGTGGTGGGCCCCACCCATTTCGAGCTTCCTGGCCACTTTGTTTACCTACTCAAGCCTGAGCAATGGCAGGCGCCCCTCCCCTAGCCTGGCTGCCGCCTTGCAGTTTGATCTCAGAGTGCTGTGCTAGCAATGAGCGAGGCTCTGTGGGCGTAGGACCCTCTGAGCCAGGTACAGGATACAATCTCCTGGTGTGCCTTTTGATAAGCCCGTTGGAAAAGCACAGTATTAGGGTGGGAGTGACCGGATTTTCCAGGTGCCATCTGTCACCCCTTTCTTTGACTAAGAAAGGGAATTCCCTGACCCCTTGTGCTTCCCAGGTGAGGCAATGCCTTGCCCTGCTTCGGCTCACGCATGGCGCGCTGCACCCACTGTCCAGCACTCCCCAGTGAGATGAACCCGGTACCTCAGTTGGAAATGCAGAAATCACCCGTCTTCTGCGTCGCTCATTCACTCATGCTGGGAGCTGTAGACTGGAGCTGTTCCTATTCGGCCATCTTGGCTCCACCCCAGGTATTAATGTTAAAGGCCGTCTCTTTCTAGGGCATGGGAATGCAGTGGGAGTAAATCTCTTCCTACACAAATCCTTTTACTAAATGTAAAACTAACTTTTAGATCTGTTGAATCATCCTTTTAAATCCACAGGTTCTATTTGAAAAATATAATAGAATATCTCACAAATAAGTGCAGTATCATCTAAAAGATAGGAAAATGTCTGAAATTTTAGAAAACAAAGTTCCAGAAATGTGTTTATTCACTAAGTACATTCTACAGCCCTACCTATATCTGGTATTAAAGACAGTCACAGGGAATATAGTAGTAATGATCCAAAGCATTTGAAATAGAAACTTCTTGCTTTCATGGAACTATTAATTTACTGGGAAAGACAAGAGATGCAGAACAACCATAATATGAAGATATAAATGTTCAGAACTAAGAGAGTGGTATGGTGTGATACAAATTTAGGTCACGAAAAAGGCTGTTCCTATTAGCTTTGAAATGCCCATGTATGTTCAAGCACCCATCATTAATTTTATGCATATTCATACTTTGTTGTATCAGCCAAATATTTTCTAACTTGTGGTGTGTTAATTTTCTAAAATGTTAATACTTTGACAAAGGAAGATTACAGCATGAGGGAAGTAGAGAGGAAGCTGGTAAAGTTGCATGTTTCTGAAAGGGCCCAACCCAGACAACAAAAAAATTCAATTCAAATGTTAGTATGGTTATCAGTCCTATTTTTAATATTATTAAGAACCATCCCCCAGACCCACACCAAGATATAATTGAAGCTGCTATATTCTAAATATAGGTCAACATATCCTAAATTGCATTCTGCAGAGTACTAACTCTGTGAAACATTTGTTAGGGTTATATTTAAAAAAATATATTTCTTCCGCTGTCAAGTAGGCTTGAGAAATGCTGGCTTCATCATTCAGGGAAAGTCTTCAAGACTTTTCTGAGTCTTTAATATAATTATCCAATGTGGGGGACACAGCAATGGCACAACTCATTTGAGGACAGAATTATTTTTCTCTTTGTTCATTGCTACACAATTTTTCTAAGGTACACAATTTGAACTCCTAAATGGATGCCTAAGGAAATTCTATTAAGCTCAAGACTAGAAACACAAGATTGGCTAGAATTCACTCCCTTGTTGTCCTTGGCTGGGTCATTTAAGCCAATGTCTATCTATCTATCTATCATCGGTCTGTCTGTCTGTCTATCTATCTATCTATCTCTATCTATTTGCCTGCCTGTCTGTCTGTCTATCCATCCATCCATCCATCTCTCTATTATTTTTCTCTAGTCAGATGGCACAGCACCAGTTTCCTTGAGATTAAGGCAGGTAGAGTTTTTCCAGAAGCTACAGTATTATTGGCACTAACATTATTTTTCTTAGAACAGACATTATCTGACGTGGTAATCCAGGCTCTGAGGAGGAAAGCGGGTTACTGAAAGAAGAAATGAATTGAAGATAATGTTTAGATTCAACGTGGTTTGCTTTAGTTTGCTTTTCTCTCTGAAATAAGAATTTAGACAAATGCATTTTATAATATAGACATCAACACATATATAATCAAGGTTCATTCTTGTTCTTGAAGGAAAGAGAGCTGCATTCCAAGGAGGCTTGAAGCATGTTTATTGAAATATATTTCATTATGTATCACACTATGAATTCTGCATAGCAGGGCACTCTTCTAATGATCATCTTTCTGAGTATTAACTCTACATTTTTATTTCCTTTTCTATCATTCTCCCCAATGCAAGTTTTTCTTATGTTGCTGTGACTCAACAGGGTATTGGTTTGAATAGCTACCAGGACTGGCATTAGGGTGAAAATAGGTAGCAAGGTCCTGACCTCAGGGACAGAATAAGGAGATACCAAAATAACAAGCAAACCAGAAATTAAGATAAACAATATTTTAATGAAATACTTTAAAAGTCAAAATTAATGTCAAACATCTATGACAAACAAAACATAAACATTTTGAAAAATCATAATGCTGATTTTTTAGTTTTGCCTTAGGCTCCAATATGGCTCTGCATGGCGTCAGTGGAAGCCTCTTTAATCAGAATTTCCCTGGGATGCACTCTGTCAACCTTGCATCTGACGATATTCAGTTGCCGTAAGTTGATTTTTACATAACTGGTATGAACAAGCACATTTGAAAACAAACAGTTTACTCCAGTCAGTTAAGGTGTTATTTTGTTAATGGCCATTAAGTACTCAGTAGCTAGATTAAACTGATTGTTTTCTTTCTCTCTAAACTGGTTTGTGAATATATAAACTCTACATTATACATCAATGAAAAATATAAATATTACTTATTAGCATTCTCATGGAAAGCTCAAAGCCCAGGAAAGTTAACACAAGGTCAAATAAATAGCATCAGATTCTGAACACTTCTAACTTGCCTTTTCCGCACTCAGGGTAAACCTTATTTTTGGCAAATAAAAAGCAAAAATCATGACACTAACTTTTTTTTTTTTTACTTTTATAAATGCGTTAGACCTATTTTGATAATTTTTCTAAGGGTTAGAATGAGGGATTTGGTTAGTTTTGTCTAAATAAGTCCTATGAACCATTATTCTACTGCCCTCTATTGTTTCATAGTGAATTGTAATGTCCTTGAGCAGGATCAAGTATAAAGTAAAATATCATCGACGGAGCTGTCATATATAACTGTCTCTATGCATTTATTAATAACCTAGACTATCTCCTGGAAGGCAAAACATGTGGTTTGTCTTTGGAAATTTACGATTCATTAGGATTTTTGTAAAATGTTGACAGTCATACGTCAGCACAAAATATTAAAATTTACTACATTTAGTTTACTTATTTCAACAAAAATAGTACATTTAAAAATAACTGTTGAAATATAGAAATGTACAAAGAATGTCACAGTTCTCTAAATCCTATATCCAGAGATCAACACTAATGAAAATTGACTCTATTCTTTCTGAGTTTACTGTACACAATTTTAGTTAAAAAAAAAATCACTACAAAATATTGCTAAGTAAACTTTTGTTTTTACTCAACCAGTCTATTTTTCTTCTCAATCAGTTCTTGTTAATATTTTCAGTGGTCAATTGATTAAGCAAATTGCCCATGAGGACTCTTGCTAGGAACAATGAGGGATACTAAAATAAATAAAACTACTCAGTAACCTCGAGTAACATATGAGAAGTATGCTTGAAACAACCAACTAAAGAATATGAATGGCAGCATGACGTTCTAAAAATGAATCGCAACTAAAGAAATAAGAAGCAGAGTAGCAAATGTAGTATAGCTCACTTCTGCTGTGTGACGATTATGAAAGGCTTTTCTATTTTGGAGAAAGCATGGATGAAGGGGAGGCAAAGGGCATTATTGCAGGTGTCATGTGAAGACTGAGTAAAGCCGATCATGAGTCTTACTGAGAGCAGTGGAGAAGAAAGGAAGAAGAAAGAGGCCGGGCATGGTGGCCTCATGTAATCCCAGCACTTTGGGAGGCTGAGGCTGCTGGATCACAAGGTCAGGAGTTCAAGACCAGCCTGGCCAAGATGGTGAAACCCTGTGTCTACTAAAAATACAAAAAGAAAAAAGAAAAAATAGCCAGGCGTGGTGGCGGGCGCCTGTAATTCCAGCTACTCAGGAGGCTGAGGCAGAAAGTTGCCTGAACCCAGGAGATGGAGGTTGTAGTAAGCCGAGATTGTGCCACTTCACTCCAGCCTGGGATACAGAGCAAGACTCCGACTCTAAATAAATATATAAATAAGAAAAGAGGGAGGGAGGATCATAGAAAATACTGAGAAATACAGTATTCATATATTCAGATACGTGTTGGCATACTAAAGAGCATAGCTAATAAAAATGTCATCCATGCAAAAAAAGGAAACTTTAAATTTGATCTGAAGCACATGCAGGCAGACATTGAATTTTTGAGCAGGTGAATGATAGGGTAAAAATATAATTTGGCCTTAGGAGATATGTGCAACTGCACAATAAATAAATGTTGACATTAACTGATCATGCAGAATGGTATTTGTAATAACACATTATTGTTAATGATAATCTTCCTGTAATTGTAATATACATGGTAACATTTCCAACACTCCCTAGCCTGCTTAACCTGTCTGCTGTTCATTCATCCATTTATTCATAGGGTAAACACTCATTGCATATCTTATAAGTGAGGGGCATTGTTCCACATCTAACAAGAAAATGAAGATTATTTATTTATATATGTACTTGTGCTGTACCTTTTCCCAGAAAGGACTTAAGACAAGGAAGTGTATTAATATATGATTGCATCACTTAAGAAGGTTATAATCCCAGTGGGGAAGATGATAGACATGCATAATAAAACAAATAAAAATAAAGAAATTAATGCCATAAGTGGATGTATAAAATCATTCTGTGAATGCTCAAAGGAGGGTAAAATGAATTCCAAATTCCTGAACTAAGGCAGTCTATATAAAAGAGATGGTGTAAGAGTAGAGATGTGAAGTACATAGAATTTTAACAGGGAGAACAGAGAGGAGAGAAGACGAGAGGAGAGGAGACGAGAGGAAAGGACAGGAGAGCAAGGTATCACATATACAAGATATCACCCATATAAATTGAGGTATTTGGCCAGGAATACGACAGCTACAAGGAACAGCAAAACGTATGAAGAGGCTACAGTCTAGGTGGATGGGACATTGGTAGGTAGTGATGAGGATGTACTCACTGCTAGATAATGTCATGAGATTATTGAAGATGTTAAATACCATATGAAGTTTGGATTTTTCATTTCTGTGAGAATAAAAGATTTTCAGGCAACCTAGGAAGAATCAATCTGATTTTATAAAGTAATGCTAACAAGAGTATAGAAATGAAGTTTAGACATAACAGATAAGAGCCAAAGGACCATAAGGAAAGTTGCTATAATATTCCAAAGTACATATGACTAAGGCTTTAAGTTTTTATGATGGGAAAAATGCAAAATTGAAAGTATCAACTGTATTTAGTAACTAATTTTATGAGAGAGGGTGAGTATAAGGAGTTGGTGAAATATGATGATGCTTCTAGCTTTAATGATCAAGAGGTCAGTGATTTCAGAAGAATCTTAGATTTTAGAAGAAAGACTACTGATTAAATTGGGATATGGGGATTTTTTGGATCAGTGTGGTGTCTAAGAGGGTATATCACACAGAGAACTGTAAAGAGAAATAATAAGATATTAGGACTTCAGGTACAAATTTGGAAGTCATCTTAAGCAAGGAGATTTTAGGTTAAGCCATTGGACTGAAAACAATTTTTCAGGGAGATGTTTCTGAGCTAGAATAAATTAGGATGAAAGACATAACCTAGAGAATACCTATACTTTAAAAGCAGATAAACGAACAGAGGCATCAACAAGACAAAAAGAAGTGGTCATACATGCAGGAAGTACAATACAATTGTGATTTATTACTGATATATACTTCAGGTTATTAAAAAGATGTTTTTATTATATTAGACATATGTATTATATTATTCTATTCGGAATAGATATGACCCTGAGTAGCTAGTCTGATTTTATCTATGAGTACTGTTATATTCTCTGGCCTATGGACAGAACTCAGATGCAAAATTGTGGTTTTTAATTCTTGCAAATGTGTGAGAGATTTTTTAAATTATCTTATTTATTAAATTATCATTCAAAAAAGTTGACTTTTTCAGTGTATGATTATATGCACTTAAATATACATATTTATGAAAGTATCACCACAATCAAGATACAGAACAGTTCTGTCACCCAGAAAACTCCCTCATTCTCTATCCCGCCATCCCGCCACTTTGTAATAATGCTTTTCCTCCACCTCATTCTCTGTTCTGTTAATCTGTTCTTCATCAATATGATTTTTTCCAGAATATTTTATAAATAAAACCATACAGTATGTAGCCCTACAGGACTAGCTACTTTCACTCAGCATAATGCCTTTGATTTACATGCATAATTTTTCATGTATCAATAGTTTATTCCTTTTTATTTTTGAGAAGTATCCCATTGTATAGATATACTACAATTTACCCATTTACCCATTGAAGGATTTTGGGGGTTTTGTTCCAGTTGTTGGCAATTATGAACAGAGTTGCTATAAATATATGTTTTGCGTGAATATAACTTCACTTCTGTAAGGTAAACACCCAGATGAGGAGTTGCTGGGTCATAAGGTAATTGTATTTTTATCTATGTAATAAACTACCAAACTGTTTTTTAGTGGCATTTTGCATTCCCAACAGCAGTGTATGAAAATGCCAGTTGTTTTACATTTTCTCAAGTACCTGCTATTTTAGCCATTCTTTATTAGTGCAAAAAAGTTGGCCATAATTTTCATTCCCCTAGTGGCCGATGAGTTGAATATCTTCTCATTTGCTCATTTGCCATCTCTGTATACTCTTTGGTAAAGTTGTGTGTGAAGTTGTAAGGCCTATATTTTACCCTCTGGCTTTATGTTATTTCCATATCTTTATTTATCTTTGCCTCATCTTTTGGTCTTAATTTTTTTCATTCCTTCTCTACTGTATATTCTTTTATAAGCCACTTTCAATATTCCTGGAATAAGTTTGGTGGATAAGATGGGAGAGAAAACATAATTACATATAAACAGTAAAATATGCAAATAAGTATAATTTTTCCTGGTTTTAAAAACTAGAGAAAATATTAAATTCTCTCAAGGGAATTTCTAATTTACCTAATCAGATTTGTAACTATGTAGTCATATAAAGCTTGGTTGAAGATTAATCAGGAACAGAAAGACTCCTATTTTTTTCCTTACTATTTCCTTATAGATAGGACTGTTTTGATGAGGACCAAAGAGAGATTGGAATCTGAAATGTTTTAATCAATGAAATTCACATTTGCAGAAAAGTACAGGCACTTGCTATAAATTTAAACAAAATGCTTGTTTTTTCTATTTAGGACAGACTGGCATACAGATTGTATTACGAAGACCTGAAAGCCTTAGGGCAAGAGGTACCTTCTAAATAAATACACTACTGTTATTTCCTCAGGCTCTGAAGAGAGGTTCTGGAACATCAGACAGAGCTTAATTAAGGAGTCTCTGCATTGCTGAAACTGTCTCTAGCAGCTTTCTCCTGGCTGCTTGAAGAACTGTCCAGCAAATGAATTGCTGAAAACCAATATGGCATTTACGCTGTAATTAGCTCAAATAAACCTGTAATAAAATGGCAGACCTTATGACTTCCATATCACATTTTCTCTCATATCACTGGTTGATGTAGAGCAATGGAAATTTTCCAAAAAGATAAAAAAAATTAAATGCCAAGATATCTTTCTGTTTTATTACCTCAAATTAACACCATATATTATGAAGTCCTAATCCCAATCTGGTTTTAAGAACTAGAGAAAATATTAAGTTCTCAGGCATCACAGAACTAATCAGATAATGGCTTAGGAAATTATATGAGAATAATGTGAGAACTTAGAGAGACAATAAAATACAGGTTAGAGAACTGAGTTGGAAGCATAAAATATTTTCTTTCAAATTTTGATGATTTTCAACCCTTTTGTGTATAATTTAAGCAATAATTTTCATCACAATTTTATTAGATCTTGATGTGGAGGGAGACTTTCAAGAAAAAAATGCAGTGGCAAATTAAAATGTAATTATAAGGATTAGTCATTTCAAATAAAAATAATGTTATTTCATATGGTTCTTGGGTTTATTGTGAAAAAATGACATATTTTTTAATTTATTAAAATTATCTTCATGCAGAGAGACATTTCTGACAGCCTTTAAATCAAGTTTAATTCAAAACCTATTAAAATATACATCTTTAAAAAGGCTTGCTGATATTAACTTTTTTCCACTGAATACATGCTTAATTTCCCTTTAATATACCTCTTTATTAATCAATATTTAAATGAAAATGCTATTTCACATTAATATCTGCCTGTGGCCAAAATTCTAATTCTCATTACCCATGTTACTATTTGCTGGAGATAATTAGAGGAAGAATGAGATATCATATAGACCCTCTTAAAATTCACAGCGTACTTTACAATAATGACTTCAATGTTTTTCCATGCTCTAGAAAGCTTATGCAGCAATTATTCATTTGCTTCCATTTTCCTGTGATGCTTCATCATTGCAAACAGAAAAGAGAATACAATCTGAGCAAGAAGGTGAGGTTTTGAATGCTAAAAGAAAAAGAAAGAGAAGTTCTACTGGGCTCTGAGCTATTGTGAAGGAAATCAAACAAAGTGAATGATCTCAAGGGCTAGCCTTGATGCCTGCAAAATGTCAAAAAGCAGTGAGCGAGCGACATTACTTGGGACTTAAAAAGAAACCTGGTGTGACTGCAGTTCATACGATCTGCTGCAGGAATGGGCATCAAATCTTCCCTCTCCTTTCCTCAAGGATATAAATATATATATATAAACATATATATATATATTGCATATATATATATGCAAAATAAAATGAACAGTAATTATATATATACTCACAATTGTTAGGTTAATACTGAAAACTGAATCCTAAGTGCCAAATAAGTAGAGAAATTAAATCAAGTATTTCTTCAGGACTAGCATCAGCTTTTCAGCATGATCTTTTGAGACTGGTGATTAGTAAACTGTAACTTGTGTTACAGGTCAGTTGTTTTCAAAGTGTGTTTTCTGGATGAGCAGCATCAGCATGACCTTGGAACTTAGACCCCAGACCTACTAAATCAGAACCTTTACATTGGGTATTCCAGCAATATTCATTTTAACAAGCCCTTTTGGGGGATTCTGATGTATTCTAAAATTTTAGAACCATTGATCCAGGTAAAACTATGACACACTGGTGTAATCTAGAGGTCTTTTTTTTTTTATTTATTTGCTTATCTATTTATTGAGCTTCTACTAGGTGTCAGGCCCTAGACATATTGTGAGCAACATAACCTAGTCCCTGACCTTGAGCAGTTTACAAGATAGAAACAATAGACAAGCAAAAAGCAAGCAAATAAAATAAAGTTGTGATATAAAGCTTATTAAATAAAGAAAGAAAGTACTGGAATAGGAATAACAGGGAGAAAACTACTTTAAATGACAGGATCATGGAGGGCTTTTTTAAGGAGATAATAAAACATCTATTTTCAACAAATGGCCTGGGGTTGAAAGCGTCATCATTACTTAGGAGCTTATTTGAAATAAAGAATCTCAGGGCTTACTCAAAACTTTCTGAATCCATGTCTGCTTTTGAACAAGGTCTCTAGATGTCAGATGATTTGTAAGCACAATAAGAAGCAATAATGTAAAGGAAAAGAAAAAGCCAACACATTGTGGGTTGGCATGCTGCAGTCAGTAAAATCATTATGTGCAAAGGCCCTGCAACAGGAAAAATCTTAGTATGAATTTTAGAGTCTCCATGGAATTCAAACATTTATTCCCATGCAGCCAGATTTAATCCCATCAGAAGCACATAAGAAAAGTTGCTCTGCCACTTCCTGTTATTAAGAACATAAAATCATGGTCCATCACCATTTATTTTTTTCCAGTAAATCCCAGAAAAACTGTTTAGAGGTATCTGTAAGGAAATTTAATTTCCTGACCCTTATTTTTCTTGATGACAAAGCTGTGTTGTCACGTTCTTATTCGTCTCACAATTCTGGTTATACATGACCACTCAGGATTTGCATGACTTGTGATTTTTAAAAAAGATGACTTACATAAAATATTTAAATTATTTAATTAACTACTTCATTGCATGAGCAATTGTGATACTCCAATAACCGTTATTGTTATAAATACTATTCTTATAACATAAAGAGACTAAATTTACTCAGAGGTAGAGATTGTTAAATTCTAGAAAATTCAACTTTTTGTCAGTTCACTTAATGTGACATTCAATTTTTGATACAGTGATAACCAATATGAGGCATGGAAATGAGAAAGAGAATAAAAACCTGGAAAAGAATAACATTATTACCTCACCCTATGGATGATTACTACAAGATACCTATCCCTGAGCTAAGCACTAGGTGTAATAGAGAGCGAGACATTTAATAAGAAAATAATTCTGTAACGTTTGTATTCTCATATCCTGTATCTCATATTTTCAGCTGAAAATGCTAAGAGATTAATGATTTTTCTGAGATTTAGACAGTGGGACACACTGGCAGGGTAGGGTATGCAGTAGGGGAGGCAGCTGGACTCTGTGGCAGAATTTAAACTCAAAGCTGTGTGATTCTCAACAATTACTTGAATTACAGTGCTTTCCAAACATCAACCATTATTTTACTTCTATTGCAATACTGTTACACCCAAATGAAACTTATACTGCTATTATTTTACTTACATAAACAAATTTTACATCTATCCCTCCCATAAATGAAAGTATATTCTTTTAAATTGATGGAAAATACACTAACAATAAATTAAGCAAAATGATAGTACTTAATTCTATCTATACACTGTTGATAACCTGATGCTGAGGATTGTGAATTGTGAGGACCACTCTAAAAAATAAAAATAACCTTATGGTCAAGAGAGTTAGAGCAATGATGACCAGACTAATGCTGTGGCTAATTTTGGTTGAGCAAGAATTGAAAAGGTTCACCTTCAATATCATCTAATGTCTATTCCATAAATCACTTAATTGTATATGGTCAGAGTAGAGCAACCCAAACACTGAGGACTATTAGATTACACTTCATGTTCAAATGTTGAAGCAAAAACAGGCCCTTTTCCACTATATTTTTAAGTAGTAAGCTTATTTCCTAGTTAATACATACAATGTCAATGGATCAAATAACTTTAAACATATTTCTTATGAATATAGAATGTAATAGAGTAAAATCAAGAAGATGTATTGAGATTAGATGATCCTTGAGCACTGGACCAGCTCTCATGGTCCATCATACTGATTCTGGGATAAATAGAGACTGAAGAACAGAGACCTGGGTTCAGTCCTGGACTGCCACATATTAGTTTGGTTACCAGGTCAGATAACTTCTTTAGGCCATAGTTTCTTAAGGATAATAAGTGAAAATAACAAGAGTGACTAATTGATAGCATTATTGGGTGTTTAAATGAGACAGCACATAAGATGTAGTAAGGTACCTAGCACATGGTAAATGCCCAATATATGTTGCTATGATAATAATTATTATTATATGCAACAGTGGGGTAACAGAGAAGAAGCACCAATTTTTTGAATGCATACTATTCTTCATTTGCAAATTAAGCTGCAAATGGCAAGTAATGGCATGTCTTTCTTGGCAGATTTTTAGTACGATTTCCATCAGATAGATTACTGTGTGTAAATAGGCTATTTGTATAACTTTTGAAAAATGTATACTAATTTTTGGAGTAAATTTGAACTCAAATGAATTCTAGTGATACCTGGAGTTATTTGACATCACAGCATAGACTGTGCTTTTCAAAAATTTTTGTTTCTGTTACCCACCTTCACAGTGCCTTTCCTGCCACAGTCATCAGAATGAAACATTGATATCATGATGATCATGACTCAAAATTTGACAGTCATATGCAGTATTTAAAAATTACTTCCAGTCCGTGGGACTTACTCAGCAAACAGGAAAACGTTTATTTTTTTAAAAACTCACAAATCTTCAAAAAGTGGATTGTTTCAATATTAATAGAAGTATATGGAAGAAGCACATTATATAAGAAAAATTTTTTTCTTACTAGATATGATTTAAATTATGACCATTAGGATGACTCTTTATTCTTACAACCAACACATCCTGGGCATCTGTCTGCTATGTTCGTCTCTCTAGTCTTATGAATAAATAACATATTTGGGGAATTATAAAACATATAATACATATCATATTCTGGCATGAGCTTAAAAATTGCAATATAAGGAATAGCATGCATTTTACTCATTGCTTTAATAGTTAACATTTAGTAATTGCAGCACACTTAGTTTCTTCTGTTCTATGTTGTAAGTATTAACTCACTGAATTCACTCAGCAAGAACCCATATTACACATGATGAAACTGAGATACAGCCCAAGTCCCACAGCTAGTAAGTGGTGGCACAAGGTTTAAACTCACAGTCTGGTGTCAGTGGTGACCATACTCCAATGACTTTATAATTACAAATAATGATAGTAGCAATAACAATTAAGTCTCTTTTATGAACTGCAGGTATATTCATACCGATTTTTACAAGCAAACTTGTTTTTATCTTACTGATTGCAAAACCATACACTGTAAATTATAATGAATAAAAAAGTAGAAGAAAATGGAAGGCAGTTCTTTCTGTAGTTTTTTCTCAAATGTTATCTACTGAATAGTTGACAAAACATTGAGTCTAACCTGCTTTCATCATGACAATGTTTTTTTCTATCTAGAGTATTTAGTATCAGGTTTCATGACCTCTAAAGCAAATTTCTTCTGAATTCATGTGCTGGAAAGCAACCCAACTAATTCTACTCCCGAGACAAGTACCTTCTCTGAACTTCATATAGATGTCTTCCAAAACTGAAACACATTCAGAAATCTTTATATAGCAGTTTCTGTGTTTGCTATATAATGTCTTCTTGCTGGTCACTTATTTTATACACCATCTTGATTTGCTGACCGTGATTCTCAATAGCCAGTAGAACTGTGGATTCTGGAACTAAACCAAGTATCATCACACCTTTACCTAATTGTACATTTTAAAATAACTAAAACAGTGTAATTAGATTGTTTGTAACACAAGGGGTACATGTTTGAGGGGATGGATACCCCATTCTCCATGAAGTGATTATTTCACGTTGCATGCCTGTATCAAAAAACATCTGATGTACCCGAAAAATATATACAGCTACTATGTATTCACAAAAATTAAAAAACGTTTTTAAAAAGTATCTTCACACCTAGGTCAGCCACCACTTTTTATTTCTCAATCATATATAAACTGAGACACACCATGTAATCAACTGTCAGGAATTATTCCATGAAAGCATTAATAAAAATGACATCGTTATTAGGGATGATCGCAACATTGAATTTCATGGCCCCTTTTCCTCCATGAACTCTCTTCTGCTAACAGAAGTCTGTTACCTGATTTCATTGCCAAAGTTACCTGTCTAAGATTCATATGTATTTCCATGAAATAATCTTCTTTAATATATAAATTGAATTATTAGAAGTAGCAATGGAATAATTAAGAACACAATAGAAAAATTAAAAGTATAATGATGGTAATTGAAAGAAAACATAGACTTTCTTTATATTTGCTGTGAGTCCCTTGGCCAAGTGCTTTCCATGCAATTTCATGTAATCCTCACAAAATTCCTACGCTGTAAGTACTATTTGTGTGTTCATCTTCAAAATGAGAAAACTGAAATTCAGAGTATTTAAGTAACTGGCCTAATAGAATACATTTTGTAGGTATCAGGACTAAAAATACAAACCCAAGTCTGTCTTATGTGAGGTAAATTATTTGAACTCTGCAGGTAGTAAATAATAACATCTAATGTCTGTAAAACAAGCAGTTCACAACATCCAGATGGAAATTTGGAGTGATCTTTTAAAATGATGTCATATATGAAAATTAATAGTTTAGAGTTAAAATAACATCAGTACTTATGTTCTGTGTTGCAACAAAGTTAATGGAAAATTATACTCATGATGAGAAATGTGAATTACACCTTGCAGAATGATGTGTAGTTGAATGCAAATGAGCCTCACTTTGCAAAGTGCCTATTGAAGAGCTCAGTGTCAGCAAAACTGACCTGCTCATTATCAATTGGAAAAGGTCTTAATATTTGTTTTGGATAAAAATAAACTAGAGATGAAGTCAGTGCTCCGAGGTAAGTTATTTCCTGCTACTAGGGTGAGAAGTCAGATGTACTTAAAAAGCTTGCTGAGCAAGTGTACAAAGTTCATCATATTTTTGCATATAGATGATGGCGATTGGTGACTAATACTCAGGCTTGGAAAGAATATTCTATTAGCAATGATTTAAAAATACTACTGTTTATTAACTCAAATTTAGTTAGATAAGTTACCACATGCTGTATCTACAAGATAGAACAAAATATTATTCATGTTACAAAAAGAAACTTGAAACTGCTAAAGATGCCTAGCTGATGACATAGATAGTAGAGACAGGTAAAACTAGAGAGATGAACTATCTTTCAGCAACATCTCCTGTAAGATAGGTTGCTACATTAGAAAAAAAAATTGATGAATATTTAAGAGATTTATATACTATCAGTGGCTCTGGGCTTATCTGATTTTCTACCTTTTTCTTATTCATAAGAAAGATATCCACTGGATAAGATAACATCAAATATTTATTTAGTTCTGAAATATCTTGATTTTAGAATTCAGCGGCTAGATCTTTAACTCCCCCATAATCATAGACTTGTTGTTAGCTACTGAATGGTTACAAGAAATTTTGGAAAGATAACGTCACATGATTTAGGGATCTGATACTTGAAGTGTTCAAAATTAACAGTCTACTGATCAACTATTCTGTGGCAGACTGAGTGCTAAGTACTTTACGCTGCTGACTTATCTTCACAACTCTGTAAGATCCAAGTGGTGGCTCTATTAGAGACAGGGCAATTGAGATTTACAGAAATTGCCTAAGGTCACACTCCTAGTGAGGGACACGCAATAATTAAGAGATATTTTTAAACATTGTTGTTTATCTGACATTCAAATTTAACTGAGCATCCTATATTTTTATTTGCTACATTGGGCAAACTTAATCTAGGTTCCTCTTATTCCAAAGCCTTCAAATATATTGCATTCTGCTGAATTTACTGTTTTTGTATTCATTTACATTTTCTCATGAGAATTTCACAATAAGTCTATGAGGAAAACAGTATTTTCCATGTAGTATTCTGGATGTAAAAAGAAGTCAAACATTTTTCAATGTCAAATGAGTATTGTTTGTGAGATGCCATTTTCCTATGTGCAATTATAGGATTTTGATGCTATAAATTCCCTAGGCTTTGAACAAAATTTCAGCATTGTGCATGGTACATGGTAAGTGTTTAATAGAGGCTTATTGATGATGATTTTGTTAGTGCCATCATCATTACTGTTATTACTATAGGAGTCATCAAGACTGTCTAAGATTTAGAATCTTTGTACACACAGATATATAGGGTTTCTCTAGAAAAATAGAACTACAAACCACTGCTCAATGAAATAAAAGAGGATACAAAGAAATGGAAGAACATTCCATGCTCATGGATGGGAAGAATCTATATCGTGAAAATGGCCATACTGCCCAAGGTAATTTATAGATTCAATGCCATCCCCATCAAGCTACCAATGACTTTCTTCACAGAATTGGAAAAAACTACTTTAAAGTTCATATGGAACCAAAAAAGAGCCCACATTGCCAAGTCAATCCTAAGCCAAAACAACAAAGCTGGAGGCATCATGCTACCTGACTTCAAACTATACTACAAGGCTACAGTAACCAAAACAGCATGGTACTAGTACCAAAACAGAGATATAGACCAATGGAACAGAATAGTGCCCTCAGAAATAATGCCACACATCTACAGCTATCTGATCTTTGACAAACCTGACAAAAACAAGAAATGGGGAAAGGATTCCCTATTTAATAAATGGTGCTGGGAAAACTGGCTAGCCATATGTAGAAAGCTGAAACTGGACCCCTTCCTTACACCTTATACAAAAATTAATTCAAGATGGATTAAAGACTTAAATGTTAGACCTAAAACCATAAAAACCCTAGAAGAAAACCTAGGCAATACCATTCAGGACATAGACATGGGCAAGGACTTCATGTCTAAAACACCAAAAGCAATGGCAACAAAAGCCAAAATTGACAAATGGGATCTGATTAAACTAAAGAGCTTCTGCACAGCAAAAGAAACTACCATCAGAGTGAACAGGCAACCTACAGAATGGGAGAAAATTTTTGCAACCTACTCATCTGACAAAGGGCTAATATCCAGAATCTACAAAGAACTCAAACAAATTTACAAGAAAAAAACAACCCCATCAACAAGTGGGCAAAGGATATGAACAGACACTTCTCAAAAGAAGACATTTATGAAGCCAAAAGACACATGAAAAAATGTTCATCATCACTGGCCATCAGAGAAATGCAAATCAAAACCACAATGAGATAACCATCTCACACCAGTTAGAGTGGCCATCATTAAAAAGTCAGGAAACAACAGGTGCTGGAGAGGATGTGGAGAAATGGGAACACTTTTACACTGTTGGTGGGACTGTAAACTAGTTCAACCATTGTGGAAGTCAGTGTGGCAATTTCTCAGGGATCTAGAACTAGAAATACCATTTGAGCCAGCCATCCCATTACTGGGTATATACCCAAAGGACTATAAATCATGCTGCTATGAAGACACATGCACACATATGTTTATTGCGGCACTATTCACAACAGCAAAGACTTGGAACCAACCCAAATGTCCAACAATGATAGACGGGAGTAAGAAAATGTGGCACATATACATTATGGGATACTATGCAGCCATAAAAAATGATGAGTTCATGTCCTTTTTAGGGACATGGATGAAGCTGGAAACATCATTCTCAGCAAACTATCACAAGGACAAAAAGCCAAACACCGCATGTTCTCACTCATAGGTGGGAATCTAACAATGAGAACACTTAGACACTGGAAGGGGAACATCACACCCCAGGGCCTGTTGTAGGGTGGGGGAGGGGGGAGGGATAGCATTAGGACATATACCTAATGTAAATGACGAGTTAATGGGTGCAGCACACCAACATGGCGCATGTATACATATATAACAAACCTGCACGTTGTGCACATGTAACCTAAAACTTAAAGTACAATAAAAAAAAGAAAAATAGCTTCACAGATGACATATTGTCACATCTGATAAGCAACTTGAAATCATTCGCAAAACAGGAGGCAAACACAAATGTTCAATCAGAGAAGAAATTGGTCATGTTTGAGAAGCTACCAATGGGTTTCTGACTAATTTAACTGGACCATAAATGCTTTAGGAATCACCAGAGTAGAAAAACAAAAAATTGATTTAACTTATAAGTACCCCCCACTCCTCTGTTCTCTACAGGGAAGAGTACAACATGCAGGAAAATTGATTCTCAGATTTACCCTTCTCTGACTATCCACATGACCTAGGACAACTTATTTGGCTCCTCTAAACTCTGGGTTTACATCTTTCAAATGTAGATAACTTATATAATTGGGTGGTTGTGGCTGTTAAATGAGATACATGTGCAAAGTGCTTACTTAGCACATTGTCCAAATAAATGCTGGCTATTAGTATTGATAATTTTCTTTCTCCATTCATATTTAAAATACTTTGGTGCCCTTTCACAAATAACTTGAAATGTGATTTAACTGTGGTTTCTATTCTGGTTTTTCTTTTTTGTGAGACAGAATCTCTCTCTGTTGCCAGGCTAGAGTGCAGTGGCGTGATCTCAGCTCACTGAAATCTCTGCCTCCCAGGTTCAATCAATTCTCCTGCCTCAGCCTCCTGAGTAGCTAGGACTACAGGCACGTGCCACCACGTCCAGCTAGTTTTTTTTATTTTTAATAGAGACAGGGTTTCACCATGTTGGCCAGGATGGTCTCAACCTCTTGACCTTGTGATCCACCCACCTCAGCCTCCCAAAGTGCTGGGATTACAGGCGTGAGCCACCGTGCCCGGCAATTTAACTGTGGTTTCAACGAAGCTGACTCACCTGGTTAAATCTGTCAAAATAATTTATGGCTGTAGATTTAATCTAAGTTGCCTATACCCTAATATTTGGGCTCAATTAGGCCAGATTAATTAATTTTTTTCACAGCTGTCCCACTGGGCTGTTTAGGATTAATGGCTTAATAGCTTTATTCCCACCTTAACATCATTTTTTCAGGAGAACTAACTCTTGCAGGAAACGCCCATGATGCTGTAATAAAAAACAAAATAAAATTAATAAAATTAATCTTTGTAAATTCTTCCAAACAAAGGCCTAGCATAACCAGCACTTTTTACTGCTACTCTTCCCTTCATTTCCAGTTTATACTGGGGTTTTAGTTCTAATGTAGCTCTTGGTAACAAATGTTCACAAAGCTTCAGGCCACCATCACTGAACATTAATACCTTATTTTAACTGTGGCCGGGCGTGGTGGCTCATGCCTGTAATCCCAGCATTTTGGGAGGCCAAGGCAGGTGAATCACTTGAGGTCAGGAGTTCGAGACCAGCCTGGCCAACATGGTGAAACCTCGTCTCTACTAAAAATACAAAAATTAGCCAGGTGTGGTGGCACACGCCTGTAATCCTAGCTACTCAGGAGCCAGGGATGTGGAAGTTGCAATGAGAAGAGATCGTGCCATTGCATTCCAGCCTGGGCAACAGAGCAAGACCCTGTCTCAAAAAAAAATACCTTTTTATAATTGGATTTCAAACTATTTTCTTACTCACAATCTTGTTCATCTGTCTTGAGATAGACTTATTAAAAACAGTCAAACTGTAATCACAGTGATGCCTTGTAAGTGATTATTCTCTGCTGGGAGGCTATAGCAGGTTTTAAGCAAAAACAAACAAATGAACAAAAGCTGAAATCCAGAAATCAACTCGCAGTCTACTTCTGCTTCTATCTGTGAAGGCTATGTGAACACTTCAAGTTGCAACTTATTTTCATACTAAAAAGTGTTCCTGGCTAGGCACGGTGGCTCACAACTGTGATCCCAGCACTCTGGGAGGCCGAGGCGGGTGGATCACAAGGTCAGGAGATAGACCATCCTGGCTAACATGGTGAAACCCTGTCTCTAGTAAAAACACACACAAAAAAAATTAGTTAGGCATAGTAGCAGGTGCCTGTAGTCCCAGCTACTCGAGAGGCTGAGGCAGGAGAATGGCATGAACCCAGGAGGCGCAGCTTGCAGTGAGCCGAGATCACACCACTGCACTCCAGCCTGAGTGACAGAGTGAGACTCCCTCTTAAAAAAAAAAAAAAAAAAAAAAAAAGTGTTCCTGTCCAAAAGTAGAATCACCCAAGGGAAACTTTTAAGATGATTACCTGGAATAGTATAGTGGCATTCACATTCAGTTTGCTTCTGTCTCAGGAAAAACAAAAAAATAGAGCCACTCACAATGTTAGAGGTCACTGTCTCCAAAGTCTACAGGGCAAGATAGGTAACAGCAGCTTCTAACCTACAGTTGATGTCTGCCATGTAGGAGTAGAGTCTGGTGCTGTACTATTCTGCCATTTTTCTACACAAGAAGAAAGAAGTATAGACTTTGTGTGAAGTTGTTGACTGTTAAATATTGGCAGCTAATTTAACTATCTGAAATATGTCTGTTACTCAAAACTTTCAGGCAAGACCCAGTTGATGAACTATTGGATGAAGACTTGTTTTAAGTCCTGAAAGATTGCCCAAATTTATTATTTTTAAAAGATCTTAACTTGAACATAAAATAGTGCTAGAGTTAGTGAGATGCACTATCATTTTACAGGTACGATATGCAATATCTCTGCAGTTTGTCACAATTTTTCCTGGCCTTTATTGACCATTGGCTTAATGAAGTCCACTGTAGGATACACACCAAAGGAACTGTGATATTTCTTCCTATTGAGTGAAAAGAACACTCTTTGCTAATGCCATAACAATAAGCCAAAGAGCCATGTTCCTTTAGGCTCTTCCCTTGGGAACTCTCCTTTAATTACTGGTAATATTATAATAATTATCCTCATTGGGTAGGTTCTCTTAATTTCTTTCTATTACTCCATTTCATGTGACTCCAGACGTCCAACTTTGACAAAGAACAATCAGTGATAACATGCCTGAGACTTCATAATAGGTTTACATTATTATATTTAGGGAGTTGTCTCGTCCTATGAACAATGATTATCCAATAATTTTAAAGATGAATACCTTTCTGCCAAGTGACAGAGAAGGAGCATTGCTTTCTTGGACAAACAGCATCATTTTAAGTTCCCCTTGATTAAATCTAGCCCCAAAACATCAGCCTAATGGCTAATGTCAGCATGACCATAAACCAGAAGTGACATCTCTGACCAGAAACATTCCAACCCTGAGATAAACCCCCCTCTGACCAGAAACATGCCAGCCCTGAGATAAGCTCCCCTCCCACCAGAGAGATTCCAACCCTGCAATAAAACTCTCCTCCACACAGAAACATTCTGAGCCTGCGAAAAGCTCTCCCTCCCTAAACTCTTTTATTTTTTTTTTATTTTTTATTTTTTTTTGAGACAGAGTCCTGCTCTGTCGCCCAGGCTGGAGGGCAGTGGTGTGATCTCGGCTCACTGCAAGCTCCGCCTCCTGGGTTCACACCATTCTCCTGCCTCAGCCTCCCAAATAGCTGGGACTACAGGTGCCCGCCACCACGCCCAGCTAATTTTTTGTATTTTTAGTAGAGACGGGGTTTCATCGTGTTCTCCAGAATGGTCTCAATCTCCTGACCTTGTGATCTGCCCATCTCAGCCTCCCAAAGTGCTGGGATTACAGGCATGAGCCAACACGCCCAGCCTCCCTCCCTAAACTCTTAAATACTCTTTAGGCTGTAAGAGACAATGCTCCTGACCCAAAGTAGCCAGAAGCCCCTCTCGGGTTTATTCTCCAAAATAAACCTGTCTTTGACTGCTCAGCCACTTTTTGTGTTGTTTCTTCTTTCTTTAACTCTTTAACTCTTACATTTAGTGCCAAAACCCAGTATGGGTGTTGGGGGTAGAGGCTCTCTTGGAACCTAGGAAGCAGTTGGCAGCAGCAGCTTGTCCTGCACTAACTCCTGGACCCTGAGAGTCTCTGGCCATCCACTCCATCTTTCCTGTCACTTCATTTTTTGAGCAATTTGCATAAGGAGGAAAACTAATCTGAAGGAAACTGCTAGGGTGGGGCTGGGGCTACTCGCTGGTGGGCTCTCAAAACCCTCAAGTCTCAGGAATTCACCTCTGACTGTCCACAATGGGTATTTCACTCTCTCACCCTTGTCCCCTCTTCCTTTCTCCTCAATGTCTCTGTCTCTCTCTCTCTCTCTCTCTCTCTCTCTCTCTCTCTCTCCCTCTCTCTACCTCTTCCTTGCATGGCTCCAGTCTTGGAGGCCCTTTGCCAATTCCAATCAGAACATCGAGCATCAAACACTAATCCAGCCTACTGGTAAGATTTGCCTTCCCCTGGCTTTCTCACAGTACCCAGGGAAGTCAAGTTGGCCATCCCTGTCCTTGGAGGAACAGTGGGACTAAGCTAGCAGAAATCTTAGAGATGCCCAGTTTGTTCTCAACTTAACCATCCTCTTCAGAAAGAGGATTCTGGGTCTCTGTCTTTAGTCTGGGGATGCCTAGAACAAAAACAGACACCCTCAGCCTCCTTTTACCATTCCACATGGGTGCCAAACAATCCCACATTCCTCCCCACTGAGCTGTCTCCTTCACAACCTTGCCAAACTTGGCTTACAGGGGAGCCTAAAGCCAAAGCCTTTAGTTTTTTAATTGCAGCATGGTCTGGCCCCAATACAAATTAGATAATGACAGCTGATGGCCCAAAAATGGCACCTTTGACTTTCAAATTCTCTAGGATCTTGACAACTTTATAACCAGGAATGGCAAATGGCAAGAGGTTCCCTATTCAGGCTTTCTTCTACCTTAAATCCCAACCCTCTTTATGTCAAGCTTGCACCCCTCATGCAATCCTTCTTCTTCATGAAAACCCTCTCTGGGTATCTTCTTCCACTGAAACTAATGTTTACTTATTATTTAATTTTCTTACCTCATTACATAGGCTAGCATTTCCAAAAACTGTGGACAAAACACATTAATAGTAGGAATCCTTGTTTTAGTTCCTATATATAGAAATATCTCAAGTGTTTCATTGTTATATTTGAGGTTCTCATTTGATTTAATAATCTAAGCATTTTTAAAAATTTTTTCAGTATTGGTTTATTATGCGTTTTCCTTAGGAACTTGTGTTTAATTCTCTATAATGATCTTTAGCAGCACCAAGACAATTTTGTTATGCTTTGTTTATTAATGTGATTCATTAGAGATGTTGAATCAAGCTTACCTTCCTAAAATAAAGTCAACTGAATCACATGAAATTATTTATTATGCTGTAGATATACTTTGGAAATTACTATTTAGTATATTTATATCTACATACAAAAGTAAGATTATTATACAATGTAATGTTTCAGTGTTGCCTGGATTATTTCTGAATGTACTTCATTTCCCTCTTTTACAATACTTCTTCTGTCCATATTTAGAAGACCATGTTCTTTCTTGGGAATCTGAGACTGACAGAATACCTTAGAACCAGAGGAGAAAATGTTGCAGCAAATATGACATTCAAGAAATGAAATGTTAGCAACAGAAAATGTACTGTCACTCAGAAAAAAAAAAGTTGATGTAAAGACACAGGAGAAATCTTTTTACTATATCTCCAAAGTAATAATTATCCATTATGTAGTATGGTTTGATAATATGTCTATTTTTATGTCTACATATTGTCACTTGAGAAAATGAATGAGAAAAATAAACTTAATACCTAAGGGCAAGAGAACATTAAATTTAAATGCTACTTTGTTTATACAATTGTTTGTCATTTTAGTACATAGCTCCAAATATTTGAGTGCTTTATTTTATGATACTTTAAAGAAAATAAATTTTAATGTGAGTTTTTTTACTCTCAATATATGCATTTAATTATTTTAGTTAACTAGGTATATTCACCCTAAAATTAATGGAAAGAAACAGCAAAACAGGTAGTTTTTTTTTTAGATTTGGGGCTTACTCAAATATTATGCTCTACTGGAGAAAGAGAAAATTAAGGAAAAAATGAAAATTATCTTTCAAAATCATAACTTCCATAAAAACTGTCAGAGTATCTTATGAAAATTATCTATCACTGCATCTCCATAAGGTAGAAATCATTTTCAGTTTAAATAATTGTTTGTCACCTTATACATTAACAAAGCTGGAGATTTTATAGTAATTTACAGGGTTCCTTTACAAACTCAATTGCTTTTACATAAATTAAAAAAATACCTCCATATAAAGCAACAATGTATATTTAGCAAGAATACATATAAATAAAAATAAATTCATTAAGCATGATAGGAGGACTGCCTATAATGAAAAGAAAAGTGGGAATAGAGTGTGTAGGGGTGACAAAGAAGAAATTTGACAAAAGCTTCTTATGATTAAGCTACTGTAAGTAAGTAAACAGGATATTGTTGGATGCTAGCTACCCTGAGGCTTTTAAGGTATAATTAGTTGTTGTCAAAAATAATAGTTTTCTACTGATCTAAAGGTGATGCCACCTCTAAAATCTGCTCATTAAAAACCAGGGAAAGATTAACATGCTAGGAAAATATGCCCCCTTACTTTTGTCTGATTAAAGATATTATATTGTTCTAATTCAGAAATTTTTGATGTATGTATCATGGGGAAAACTCCTGAACCTCCTGCATTCACATTCTTTTCTCAAAGACAAAAAAGAAGATGGTGAGTTCACTTTTCACCTCTATAAAGCCCTTTACATAAAGTTTGCTAACTGCCATATATTGTAGGACCTATTGGGCCAATTAGGGAAGTTTCCATGGAAATTTTGATTTCTGGCCTATCTTGTGGAAAGAGTTGGGGCTAAATATTTTGAAGACTTCACATTCCAACCAGCTATGATTGGCAGGTGTTAAAAAAAGCTCCTTCCCATCTAGCAGCCCCCATCCTGCCATTAAGATTGTTACATCACCTGAAGTTTGTCATAATCTCCACCTCTAATTATTCCCTGTCTCACACTGAGATGGAGTGTTTGTTCATACTCATCATTGTGTTTGCATAGCAGTTTTCCTAGAGAAGAAATGAGATTTATTATCTCCTCCCATGTCTCTGTGAGAAAAGATCATGACAAACTAAAAGGCCTGGCTATTTTAGCATAAATGGAAGAAAGCAATTCTCTGGGTAGAAATGATGATTCCATTCCACCGAATCTCCTTCAATCAAGTTACCACTCTGGCCCATGAAAGCATTTGTGTTTGGGATTTCCTCTGTACATAATCACAATTATAAATAACTAAAATTAATACTCAAATAATTAAGACTATATTTTTCATGCTAGTTTAGAGGGCTGTGGAATATTTCTGGAAGATTCGTAATGCATAGTATTACCAGTTTTAGTAAATTAACTGATTTACCCAAATAAGCATAAACCTTTAGGAAAGAAATCATAGTAACCCTTATGAATTACTGCCTCACACTCCAAACTCATAAAATTTCTGACTGCCTTGTCTCCCTGGGAGCAAAATATTTGGTAGATTTAGTAATTTTTATAAAACTTCAATCGAGCATTTTAATTTCTAGCCTATCTCGTGGAAAGAGTGGGAGCTAAAAATACTGAATTTTGTTTACTGCGTAAAATAAAAACATTCTTTCTGTGTTGCTATTGTTGACATTTTCCATGGTTTAACCAAAGGGGGGTTATATAGTTCAGGGGATCTCAAATTTTAGCATGCATCACACTCACCTGGGAGGCTTATTAAACATAAATTTCTGGGCCCCTTTCCCAAACTGTGTCATTCAGTAGATCTGGGATGGAGTTAGAGAACTTTCATTTTGAAAAGTACCCAGGTGACGCTATTAGTCCAGAGTTCAAATGTTAAGAACCACCACAGCCACAATGTAATTGTGAAGTGATATGTTATGCATTTTAAATAACAGATTATTAATAATATTGCTGCCATAGGAAATATTTATAACTGCAAATAACATTTTTATATGAAATCCATCACCTTAGGCCTATCGATAGAATTTCCTAAAAAATAAGGCCTCTCTTTAAGGAATTCTTCCAATATTTCTGGTTGTATAACAAGCCTCCAGTAAGCATACAGCATGGACTTGCATAGTAAATACCCTTTTTGATGTGTCTTTAGTTAAGACATGGGAGAAGAATACTAATATCTTAATAACTTGCAAAGAGGAAAGATATCTAGCTCAGGATTTTATAAACAACTTATTGATTTTTAAAGCAGAACCATAATAAGGATAGTAAAATGCATTAATCATTTAAAATTTACAAAAGTAAGTTGTTTTACTGAGAAGAAACATTTCAATTTTTTCATACACATACATCATCTCTGACTACATATCCCACTGCCCATGGTTAAAATTACGTATTTTATTCAAGCCCATGGGCCCATGTACTGCATTATAATGTTTTGTGTATTAGGTAAATTATAATTTTGAAGGATTCGTGTATTTAAAATACAGCTTAAAATATTTATGTGCATTATCACACATCTTCTATGGGGTAAGAGCAATTATTTCAAATATGTTAAATGCAACCTCTAATCTTATTGCTAAAACAAATTTTATACTATCTTATTAATATTTAACAATTTAAACTGTGCCTTAGATCTTTCACAAAATACAGCTATCAGTATTCTTAAAAAATAAAATTAAAATAACTACCTCTATTAAAATATTTTATCTGAATACTTGATTAATATACACTTTAACAGTTTAATGACTCCATTTTTATTATTACCTACTATATATTCTTAACAGTGAGTCATATACGGAAATAAACAAAAACTATCTGTCTTGGTTCATTTGGGCTGCTATAACAAAATCCCATAGAGTAGCTTATAAATAAAGGAAATTTATTAGTTACAGTTCTGGAGGCTGGAAATTCCAAGATAAAGATGCTGAAAGATTCAGTGTCTGGTGAGGGCCCACTGCCTCATTCATAGATACTGACTTCTCACTGTTTCCTCACATGGTTGAAAAATCAAAGCCGCTTTCTGGGTTCTCTTTTATTAGGGCACTAAACTATTCATGATTGCTCCACCCTCACAATCTAGTCATCTCCCAAAGTCTCTGCCTCCTGACATTATCACCTTGGTGATTAGGTTTTCAACATATGAACTTTTGGGGAACCTAAACATTCACACCAGAGCAAAACCCAAATGAGAACACGGGCTATTTATTTAGAGCTTTCAACAGCAAAGAAGATAGTCAACATCACTTGTGTTTAACAAAGACTCAAAGGCCGACTGGGGGAAGAAGACCAAATTTCATAGTGAAGGAAAAGAAGCCTTCAGGTTCTTTTTCTGATTGTAGGTTAGCATGAAGAAGTAGTAGGTGGACTAACTAAAAGCTGGTAATTTATGTGAATGGTTTGGGAAGCATATTTGACTTTCCCTAATTGGTCCTTAATTGAAAGCAGAGGCAAATATAGGTAAGTTGGCAGTTATTGACCCAGTCCTGGACATTTTGGACTAATTTCTATAGAAGTTGTAGTTGGGCTTCCCAGACCAAAGAGTTTGTAGATCAGAGTTCTGCTTTCATCTATGGTCTGGTCATTGTCCATTTGTATATTCAATAAGTTATCCATATTATATTTAAACAATAGGGATCCTACATCTTCATGTAAACCTACTGTCAGTAATAGATGAACTACTAAGGGTGCACTCAGAGCTAATAAAATTATCTTTGTTGGTATTCCACAATATAAATCCTGATTAAATGAATAAGACGGGCGCTCAAATAGTTACTTTTAATCCAACATGATCTGTTGTACACACATAATGCTGATCTGAATAAAAAGTACTTGTTCACTCAACAAATATTCATTGAGCACCATAGTGTTTGTCAAATCCTATGAAATTTAAAATACTGCTCTGACACTTCCTTTACCTTCTTGTACTAGAATGTGGCTTTCCCTTGTGGGGGTTCCCTGAAGATCTCATAATTGGGTTTTTTTTTAATAATTTAAGCTCTGGGATATACATACGGAATGTGCAGGTTTGTTACATAGGTATACATGTGCCATGGTGGTTTGCTGCACCTATCAACCCGTCATCTAGGTTTTAAGCCCCACATGCATTAGGTAATTGTCCTAATGCTCTCCATACCCTTACTTCCCATCCCCTGCTAGGCCCCAGTGTGTGATGTTACCCTCCCTTTGTCAATGTGTTCTCATTGTTCAACTCCCACTTACGAGTGAGAACATGCAGTGTTTGGTTTTCTGTTCCTGTGTTAATTTGCTGAGAAGGATGGTTTCCAGCTACATCCATGTCCCTGCAAAGGACATGAACTCATCCTTTTTTATGGCTGCATAGTATTCTGTGGTGTATATGTATCACATTTTCTTTATCCTGGATTTGGGTT
Organism: Nomascus leucogenys; assembly: GCF_006542625.1. NCBI lineage: Eukaryota > Metazoa > Chordata > Mammalia > Primates > Hylobatidae > Nomascus > Nomascus leucogenys. The sequence continues at coordinate 16,013,404 of NC_044382.1, read as the reverse complement.
GGTTCCAAGTCTTTGCTATTGTTATAGTGCTGCCATAAACATACATGTACATATGTCTTTATAGTAGAATGATTTATATTCCTTTGGGTATATACCCAGTAATGGTATTGCTGGGTCAAATGGTATGTCTGGTTCTAGATCCTTGAGGAATTGCCACACTGTCTTCCACAATGGTTGAACTAATTTACACTCCCACCAATAGTGTAAAAGTGTTCCTATTTCTCCACATCCTCTCCAGCATCGGTTGTTTCCTGACATTTTAATGATTGCCATTCCAACTAGCATGAGATGGTATCTCATTGTGGTTTTAATTTGCACTTCTCTAATGACCAGTGATGATGAACTTTTTTTCATATGTTTGTTGGCCACATACATGTCTTCTTTTGAGAAGTTACTGTTCATATCCTTCACCCACTTTTTGATGGGGTTGTTCGCTTTTTTTCTTGTAAATTTGTTTAAATTCCTTGTAGGGTATGGATATTAGATCTTTGACAGATGGATAGATTGCCAAAATTTTATCCCATTCTGTAGGTTGCCTGTTCACTCTGATGGTAGTTTATTTTGCCGTTCAGAAGCTCTTTAGTTTAATTAGATCCCATTTGTCAATTTTGGCTTTTGTTGCAATTTCTTTTGGTGTTTTAGTCACGAAGTTTTTGCCCATTCCTATGTCCTGAATGGTATTGGCTAGGTTTTCTTATTTTATTGTTTTCAGTCTTACATTTAAGTCTTTAATCCATCTTGAATTAATTTTTGTATAAGGTGTAAGGAAGGGGTCCAGTTTCAGCTTTCTGCATATGGCTAGCCAGTTTTCCCAGCACCATTTATTAAATAGGGAATCCTTTCCCTATTGCTTGCTTTTGTCAGGTTTGTTGAAGATTGAATGGTTGTAGATGTGTAGTGTTATTTCTGAGGCTTCTGTTCTGTTCCATTGGTCTATATATCTGTTTTGGTACCAGTACCACGCTGTTTTGGTTACTGTAGCATAGTTCGAAATCAGGTAGCATGATGCCTCCAGCTTTGTTCTTTTTGCTTAGGATTGTCTTGGCTACAAGGACCCTTTTTTGTTTCCATATGAAATTTAAAGTAGTTTTTACTAATTCTGTGAAGAAAGTCAATGATAGCTTGAAGGGAATAGCACTGAATCTATAAATTACTTTGGGCAGTATGGCAATTTTCACGATATTGATTCTTCCTATCCATGAGCATGGAATACCAGAATCTCTGGGACACAGCTAAAGCAGTGTTTAGAGGGAAATTTATAGCACTAAATGCCCACATCAGAAAGTGGGAAGATCTAAAATCGACACCCTGATATCACAATTAAAAGAATTAGAGAAACAAGAGCAAACAAATTCAAAAGCTAGCAGAATACAATAAATAACTAAGATCAGAGCAGAACTGAAGGAGACAGAGACACAAAAACCCTTCAAAAACTCAATGAATCCAGTAGTTGGTTTTTTGAAAAGATTAATAATTGGGGTTTTTAACTGCTACATCCTAGACCTGGAGATGAGTAACTGATGACCTTGCCTCTCATTGCTGCATTCAAATCACCATTCTTTTTTTTTTTTTTAACAATTGATTCATTGGTTTATTCAACAAATAATTAAGAAATTCCTACAAGTGCAAGGGATTGTGCTAGGCACTGGGGATACTGCTGTGAACAAGGTGAGGTCCCTGCTTTTATAGAGATTAAATTCTACTTAGGAAGACAGACATTACATAACTAAACAAATCACCATTCTTGCCTTCTCTCTGATGAAACTTCCTTGCTCTTTGTGTCAGACTGCACCATTTGCTTCCAAACCTGTATCTGCCAGCTACAGACTGGCTTTTATATTCCTTCAAGATATTAGCACCTTGTTCAAATACTCTCTTGCATCTTCCATTTTTTTTATTTGTGATTTCACAATTCAAATAAACAATGCACCCATTACCTTCATTTTCTTGCTTCAAATAACTTGAGAAATGTGTATGTGTTTTCATGTATGTGTGTGTATCTGTCAAATGATTTCAATGTGTAGGTGAAGATGCAAACTTGTATCTTAAGCCAGATGTTCTCCTTTACAGTATCTTGGAACTTTTTTTATGTATCAGTGTCAGCCACGCATCATGGCTCATGCCTGTTATTCCAGCACTCTGGGTGGCTGAGGCGGGCAGATCTCTTGAGCTCAGGAGTTCAAGACCAGCCTTAGGCAACATGGTGAAACCTCAATTCTAAAAAAAGGAAATGCAAAAATTAGCCAGGCATGGTGGTGCACACCTGTAGTCCCAGCTACTCAGGAGGATGAGGTGGTAGGATCACTTCAGCCCAGGAAATCAAGGCTGCAGTGAGCTAAGATCATGCTCTCACTCACTGAACTCCAGCCTGGGGCAACAGAACAAGGTCCTGTCTGAAAATTGTATATACGTGTGTGTGTGTGTGTGTGTGTGTGTGTGTGTGTGTGTGTGTGTAAGTCCTGGTTCTCCAGCCCAGACCAATTAATGTCATCATTTTTTAAAATGGGAGAAGACAACAGTATTCTTTAAAATAAAGGAAGAAAGGCAAGTAAGAAGGAATACATAAACATATGTTTTGTTTTGATAGATGAATAAATATACGGATTATTTAATTAAAATAGAATTTCCTGAGGGATTATAAAAAGTTGAAAAATGGCTCCACTTTTGACTTTTCCACTGTGAATAGCTTCCCCACTCTGATTTTTTTTATCTGTCCCTATTAAATCTCATTTCCCTCAAATAGCCTGATATCACTAACTCTTTAACCACATAGACACTTTTGATTTGTTGACCCTTCTCCCTTGTATTCTCATTTTCCTCCCTAACCAATTTAGATTCCAAGTCCAACATTTAACTAACTCCCTTAAAAAAAAAATTCTTAATTCTTGTCCCACTATCTTTCCCTAACTTAATGATGAATCGCTCTTTCTCCATTTGTTTGTACCATCACCTCTTGCTCGCTCTAGAATATTTCTGCAGTTGTCTGCACATTCATCATTAATCTCATTCATCATTAATGTCTTCTTCATTGGATAATTTCTGTCATTAAATAATATTTTTGTGATAATTCTGGCATTTAACAATAATCTCTATTTCATATCCTTCTTCAGTTATCACTGCCTTATCTACTTCTTTTTATGACAAAATTTTTAAATGCTGTCTCCATTTGTTATTCTTACATCCTTTTTTTAATTCTCCCTAATCACCAAATCAAAGTCAGTAGTAACTTCTACGTGAAAAGATTCAATGGCCACTTTTAATTATTATATTATTATGCCTATTAACTAACATTTGAAGGAGCTGATCACTCCTTTATTCTAGAAATACTGTCACTGCATTATATGATACCATATACTTTTTTCCTCCTACCTCACTTAGCCTCCTACTTCAGTGTCTCCTTTGCTGAATCTTTACTTTCTTCCCAAACTCCAAATACAGAAGATCTGCCCTGGGATGTCTTCTTTCAATTATCTGCCCCCATTCCTTAGGTGATCCTAGACTTTCTCCTTGTTTATATTCCATCTTTATACTTATGACTCACAATTTAGTTTCTCCAGTCTTTCCTCTGAACTTAAGGCTCTTAGATCCATCTGCCTCCTTAATTCATTCTCTTGGATGCCTCAAATTTAACATGTCCAAAACCAAACTCTTTATTTTTCTTCCCTGTTCGTTCCTCACTTTTCCTTTTCTCAGTAAATAAGAATGGCATTTTTCCAGTTCTCAGAATTTAAAAATTGCGTTAATATTTTTTTAAAAATTACGGCCGATTTATTATATACTATCAAAATTATTTTAAAAGCTTTTTTGAGGTATAACTGATATGCAAAACCTGCACACATTTAATACAATTTGATCAGTTTGGACATATTCATAAACCTGTGAAATCATCACCATAATCAATGTAATAGATATTTCCATCACCTCCAAAAGTTTTGATGTATCTCTTTTGCTTTTGTTTTTGTGGTAAGAATGTTTAACATGAGGTCCATCCTCGTAAACGTTTAAGCATCCAATACATCGTTAACCACAGGCACTATGCTGTACAGCAGATCTTTAGAAGTTCATTCATCTCGTACAAATGAAAACTTGTATCCATTAAACAACAAATCCCCGTGTCCTCATCCCACTAGCCCATGGAAACCACCATTCTATTTTCTACTTAACTTAAAATGATTCCTAGTGTAAGTGGAATCATGCAGTATTTGTCCTGTGTCACACATACCTCACTTAGGATAATGTCTTCGGGTTCTCCATGTTGTCATAAATAGTAGGATTTCCTTCCTAAGTTCTTATAAGCCCAACATGAAAACAACACAAATGTTCACTGAAAGATGAATGGAGAATGGATAAAGAAAATGTAGTTTTATACCCCAGTCCATAAGCAAATTTTGCTGTTACTTCCTTCAGAACATACCCCAATTCTGATCAAATTCTACCTATTCCACTGCCCAAACCATGTGTTACTGGTGGAGGGTGTCCAGATTCTTGGCATTTTGAACAAAGAATAGGACAAAACGCACAAACAAAGCAAGGAAAGAATGAAACAACAAAAGCAGAGATTTATTGAAAACAGAAGCACATTCCACAGGGTGGGAGTGTGCCTGAGCAAGTGGCTAAACAGCCTGGTTACAGAATATTCTGGGGTTTAAGTATCCTATAGAGGTTTCCCATTGGTTACTTGGTGTACACCCTATATAAGCGAAGAGGCTGAAGTGAATTTACACAGTTATTTACTTGGTGTACACCCTATGCAAATGAAGAGGATGTTTCCTGTCATAGCTGAAGTAGAGTTACAAAGTTATTCACTTGGTCTTAGAAAGTTGGGTTTTTTTCTGTTTGATTTAGTTCTAGGAAGTCCTTAGGTTCCTGGCCCCCATAGCCTATTCTGCCTCAATGGCACCATCATCTCTGACCCGGACCATTCAGCATGCTTCTAACTAGTTCTTGTTCTACTTTTACACCCCAGTGTCATACTATTCTCAACGCATTAGCCAGAGTGACTCTTGCCCAATATAAATAAAATCAATCATTGCTCTCTACAGAAACTTCTGATGCTATCACCTTTTTAAATAAATACAATATAAATGTTTTACATGGTCCCTGAATATCTCACTTATGATTTTGTATTGCAGCCCCTTCTCTCCAGGCTTAATGAAATTTTTCTTGTTCTTTGAACATGACAAAAACCTCAGGGATTTTGCATATGCTATTCCTTCTGTCTGGAAGGCTCTTCTCCCAGATGTCTCAATGACTTCCTCCCTCACTTTATTCATACTAGTACTGAAACGGCACCTCCCAAGAACACTTTCTCTGACTGCCAGGTTTATTTTTTTTTTAATTTTATTTTTTTGATATAGGGTCTCACTCTGTTGCTCAGGCTGGAATGAGACGGCATGATCACAGCTCACTGCAGCCTTGAACTCCTGGACTCAGGCAATCCTCCCACCTCAGTCTCCCAAGTAGCTGTGACTAGACTACAGGCGAGCACCATGACGCCTGGCTAACTTTTTGTTGTTGTTGTTGTTATTGTTGTTATTGTTGAGATGGGATTTTGCCAAGTTGCCGAGGCTGGTTTCAAATTCCTAGGCTTAAGCAATTCTACCACCTCAGACTCCCCAAGTGATGGGATTACAGGCAAAAGCCAGGGCACCTGACTTGACTATCATGTTTAAAAGATCACCTTCCATCACTCTCCATACTCTCCCTATGTTTCAGTTTATTGTAGATTTTTGTCATTTTATTTACCTACTTATATGATGTGTCTTTGCTGTTCCTTATGAAAACGTAAAATTGATAAAAGCAAAGGTTTTGTCTATTTTATCTGTTGTAATATTTTGGAGTCTAAACCATGACTGCCACATAGTAGATATTCATAGCAGATATTCAAATAAACACAAAGATATGGATAAAGGAGCATTAACTATAAGCCAGGCCTTTGTTCTGAATCTACCCTCGTGCAACAGGTGTTGAATATCAAAGAGAAAATAAAAAAAACAAAACAAAAGCCGGATAATTACAGATGGTGATAAGTGCTGTGAAAGAAATGCAGTAAGTGATGTGTTTTGCAGTGACTGAGTGAGACAGCCTGAAGTGGGCCGAGCAAGGCATTTCTGAGGAAGTAATATTTAATGGGAGCCTGAAGGTTAAGAAGTCAACCTCTGAAAAAGCTAAAGGAAAAATACTTCCATAGAGGAAATCATAAAAATCCAAGTCCTGTATTAAAAAAAAATCAAATGCTATGCAGCTGACTTAAGAAGGTAAGACTACCAAAGAGAAGCCATATGAATAAATGCATGAGTAAACCCGAAAATAAATTGATCTAACAGCAAGGAAAGAGATGTTACTTAAGAGTATTTGTACAATGATCTAAGCCTATGGTAAGATTTAATTTTCTGATGATCCAGAGAATTACCTTTGCCCTCAAAGCCAAAATATAACCCTGACCTTTGCCCAAAAATAACTACTTTGCTTGTATCACATGGGCTAAGCTATTACACACTCATTCTTTTTTTTTTTTTTTTTTTTTTTTTTTTTTTTTTTTTGAGACGGAGTCTTGCTCTGTCACCCAGGCTAGAGTGCAGTGGCGCCATCTTGGCTCACTGCAACCTCCACTTCCCAAGTTCAAGCGATTCTTCTCAGCCTCTCGAATAGCTGAGACTACAGGTGCACACCACTACACCCAGCTAATTTTTGTATTTTTAGTACAGACAGGGTTTCACCATATTGGTGAGGCTGGTCTCGAACTCTTGACCTTGTGATCTTCCTGCCTCAGCCTCCCAAAGTGCCGGGATTACAGGTATGAGCCACCGCACCCAGACTACACACTCATTCTAACCAGCACCACACTAGTCGCAATGCTTTCAGAATACAAAATATGCAGATGGATGAGGCTAGCCTGACACCTATTTAAGCAACTCAAAGTGATTTTTAAACAGTAGTACATCAGCAACAAAGACAGAGAAAAATAAATTCTAGTTTCAGGTCTGGCAACAGCTTAAAAGGTAGCCTTGCATTCATAGCAGCAGGTTACTGCATCTTCTTTTTTTTTTTTTTTTCTCAAAAATAATGAGGAAGCTTTGACTAGATCATTGGTTGTCAAATTGTGCACAGTGGAACTGACAAAGATGTTGGTTCCCTTAGGGAAGAGCTAACCAGAACAAGTAGACTTTTGGGTTCTGAGTTCTGTTGTGACCAGAGAAGCACTGCATTTATTACCTGTTTTAGGAAATACTGAGGTTCCATGTAAGATTTAATTGTAAAGTAGATTTCTGTGCATATATTGATAGATATATGATAAAGGATTTATAGTTAACATTTTAATGGTAGATTCTAGGTTCTTAGAATATGGTATTCACTCTAAAATTATTTCAAGTTTTCTCTATATTTGAAATTTTTAAGACTAAAATGTTGTTAAAACATGGGTTCTACTAAAAAAGTTACAGAATCCTTTAGTGTACTTAAAGCTTTTAATAGCTTTTATGTCCTATAAACCAATGAAGTTTGTAATCTAGCATTTGTATTTTAGAAACAGTTGTTGACATAATACTAACATATCAATATGTAAATTATTGAGTAATTGTTGAATCTACATAATCTTATAGAGGATTACACGCAGCTTTAAGGCAGAGATGCTCTTATTTTTTTCTAGGTTAACAGTTATCAGCACAAGAACAAGCTCAAAACAGTAACATACATGGGGTGTGTGTGTGTGTGTGTGTGTGTGTGTGTGTGTGTGTGATTTTGCTCCTTAGTTCAACTAAAACCGGGTTCCTGTCACACAAGCAGGAAAGATTAGGAACGTGGACACCTGAAGGGTGAATAGAATGGAATATATTGGGTGAAAAGAAATAAAGAAAAAATAAATAAACTCTCAGCAAAATGAGAGGGGGTTCTTCTAACAGGCCCCCACCTCACAGACTGATTCCAGACCACCACACCCGAGCTGAAGTGGCCAGGCTCCTCCCCCTTGCACAAGGCCCTTGTACATTGCTCTACCTTGTTCTCCCAGTGTGCACGCAGGTCAGAGATTCTCCAGGGGCCCTCTCCTTTATCTGCCTCTTGCATCTTTCTCTGATGATGCAATTTCATTTTAGTCAGTATCAAGACCCTGTTACTATTATGTCCTCAAAATTGCTTCGTACATTTGAGTTTACAAAGTAGATTTTGCACTTGTGCAATATTCTTTCATTTCTCTTCTTTTGAAGATGCTAAAAAAATAATAATAATGCAAGACAGAGTAAGAGCAGTCTGAGTTAGGCAAAGTGAAACTACCATTGCAAAACTGTAACTGAGACAGTGAGAGATCTGACCTCAACACCTCCATCTTGCTTCTAGCCTTCAAGCTGTCCTCCTTGTTCATTCCTGGGCATAGGCTGAACTAACTTTGGGAGGAACCCAGGAACTGACTCAGTGGCAAGAAGACTGCTTCCACTCTCTACAATTTCCATCTCTGACCTGACCAATCCGCACTCCGGGCTCACTGGCTTCCCCACACCCACCAAGTTGTCTTTAAAAGCTCTGATCCCTGAATGTTCCGGGAGATTGATTTGGGTAATAATAAAACTCCAGTCTCTTGCAGAGCTGGCTCTGCACGCATTACTCTTTTTCTATTGCAATTCCCATGTCTTGATAAATCAGGTCTGTCTAGGCAGCAGGCAAGGTGAGGCCATTGGCAGGTACAAAAGTACTCACCAAAGAAAGTTCTGTCAGCTATTTAAGCCATCACTTCAGCAAGGTACACAACTAATTGTCATCCTAATGTCCCGAACACTTTGCAGTGATTAGCAAATCCTTCTTTCCACCAAGTCCAGTGAATAGGGACAGCATTTTTTCTTTCCTTTTTCAAAACATTATCAGATTCCATTTAATCTCAGAAAGTCAGTCTTTGAAGACTAGGGATATAATTCGGGTTATCTAGGTCTGGCATTTGTTACAAACACTGATTTACCTGTGTCCAATGGCAAAGAGATGGGGATATTAATTCTTTTATGAGTATTCCTTAAGGACATCTTAGAAAAGCCATTTACTACAATGTATATCAATACAGGAAATAATTAACGAAAACCTGATGTTCTAATATTCATACTGAAAAACTAACAAAATATACAAAAGATTTTTATGTTTGTTTCACAGATTGTAGAGCCAAGCATTCAGATATTTCAATTAATGTTAGCTGCATTTCATGACAATGACAGCAGGAGGTTACAAGCAGTTTCATCCGTGATCTGCTGATACATTAGTGAGTAAATTATGTCTCCTCAAATGGCTTCTGCTAAGTGAGTAAACATGCAGGGAATTTTAGTTTTGTTCAAACAGAATTTTCTTCCATACTTTAATGACTTTTAGATGGTCTATGTTCATTTCACTTGTTAATTACAGTCTTGTGCACACTGAAGCTGATGAAACTGTAATGCATTCATATTAGGAACAAGTAGTGTATTTCCAAATGGCTTCACTATTGAGAAGGTAGTTCACCTATACAGCAAATCAGAGTTTCAAACAGTCAGCTAAGAAAGGTTATACCCCCATTCACTATGGTTTGGCAATCCCTAACTACTGTGTTTTAATAAGGAGATAAAGAATGACCAACTGAATGCTTATTTCACACCAGGAACTACAATAAATGTTTCAACTGTTGTATCTTACAGAATTACAACAATCTGTTGAAGGAGATCATTTGTTCTTAATTTCAAAGATGAGGAAACCAAAAATTGACAAGGTAACCTGTTCAAAGTCACATAGCTGGGAAGTGGCAAAGCTGGAATGCCACCCAGTGCTGCTTGATTCTAAGGCCCAAATATTTGACCACTGTGTTTGATGGTCCCTGTCCAATTACAGTTCACTATAATCCAGCACTAGACTGGATTGGAGGAAATTAATTTTCATCCAGGATGCTTTTGTTTGCATAACAGTTTTATACAAACAAAAACTTGATGACCATCAAGGTCCCAGCTCTTGTTGACATATTCTTTCTGAATTCTCTTAGCATGTGAAAGTCAAAATTGAAAATAAATATATTTTTGTTTCCAACTTTTATTCTAAGTTCAGAGGTACATGAGCAGGATGTCCAGGTTTGTTATGTAGGTAAATGTGTGCCATGGTGGTTTGTGCACAAACCATCACCTAAAAATCAAGCCCAGTATCCACTAGCTATGTTGCCTGATGCTCTCCCTTTTCCCATCCCACACCCTTCGACAGGCCCCAGTGTGTGTTGTTTCCCCCACCATGTGTCTGTGTGTTCTCATCATTCAGCTCCCACTTATAAATGAAAACACGTGGTATTTGGTTTTCTGTTCCTGCACTAGTTTGCTACTGATAATGGCCTCCAGATCCATCCTGTCCCTGTAAAGGATATGATCTCATTCCTTTTTATGGCTGCATAGTATTCCATGGTACCTATGTACTACATTTTTTTATCCAATCTATCATTGATGTGCATTTGGATTGATTACATGTCTTTGCTATTGTAAATGGTGCTGCAATAAACATACATGTGTATGTATCTTTATAATTTAACAATTTATATTCCTTTGGGTGTATACCTAGTAATGGGATTGTTGGGTTGAATGGTATTTCTGCCTTTAGGTCTTTGAGGAACTGCCACATTGTCTTCCACAATGATTGAGCTAATTTACACTCCCACCAACAGTGTAAAAGTGTGCCTTTTTTTTTATAACTTCACCAGCATGTTTTTTTTTTAATTTTTTAATAGCAGGCATTCTGACGGGTGTGAGATGGTATCTCATTGTGGTTTTGATTTACGTTTCTCTAATGATCAGTAATGTTGAGCTTTTTTGATATATTTGTTGGCCGCACGTATGTCTTCTTTTGAGAACTGTCTGTTGATGTCCTTTGCCCACTTTTTAGTGGGGTTGTTTGTTTTTTTCTTGTTAATGTAATTTCCTTATACATTCTGGATTTTAGATCTTTCTCGGATGCATAGTTTGTAAATATTTTCTCCTGTAGATTGTCTGTTAACTTTGTGGGTAGTTTCTTTTCCTGTACAGAAGCTGTTTCATTTAATTAGGTCCAATTTGTCAAATTTTGTTTTTATTGCAATTGCTTTTGGCATCTTCATCATGAAATCTTTGCTGAGGCCTATGTTCATAATGGTAGTTCCTAGATTATATTCTAGGGTTTTTATAATTTTAAGTTGTACATTTAAGTCTTTAATCTATCTTCAGTTGATTTTTATATATGTTGTAAGGAAGGGTCCAGCTTCAATTTTCTGTCTATGGCTAGCCAGTTATGCCAGCACCATTTATTAAATACAGAGTCATTTCCCATTGCTTACTTTCGTCATCTTTGTCGAAGATCAGTTGGTTGTGGGTGTGCAGCTTTATTTCTGGGCTATTTATTATGTTCCATTGGACTATGTATCTGTTTTTTAACCAGTATCGTGCTGTTTTGGTTACTGTAGCCTTTTAGTGTAAAGTTGGGTAATGTGATGGCTCTGGCATTGTTCTTTTTGTTTAGGATTGCCTTGGCTATTCGGGTTCTTTTGGTTTCATATGAATTTTAAAATAGTTTTTTTTCTAATTCTGCAAAGAATGTAAATGGCAGTTTAAAGGGGATAGCATTGAATCTATAAATTGCTTTGAGCAGTATGACCATTCTCAAGATATGATTCTTCCTATCCATAAGTATGGAATGTTTTTCTATTTGTTTGTGTCCTCTCTGATTTCTTTGAGCAGTGGTTTGCAGTTCTTGAAGATGTTCTTACACTTCCCTTCTTAGCTACATTCCTAAGCATATTATTCTTTTTGTGACAATTGTGAATGGGAGTTCATTTATGATTTGGCTTTCAACTTGCCTGTTGTTGGTGTATAAGAATGCTAGCAATTTTTACACATTGATTTTTTTTATCCTGAGACTTTGCTGAACTTGCTTATCAGCTTAAGAAGTTTTGGGGCTGAGATGATGGGGTTTTCTAGATGTAGGATCATATCACCTGCAAACAAAGATAGTTTCACTTCCTCTTTTCCTATCTAAATACCCCTTACTTGAATAACCCTTATTTCTTTTCCTTGCCTGATTGCCCTGGCCAGAACTTCCAATACTGTGTTGAATAAATGTGGCAAGAGAGGGCATCTTTGCCTTGTGTTGATTTTCAATGGGAATGCTTCATCTTTTGCCCATTCAGCATGATTTTGGCTGTGGGTTTGTCATATATGGGTCTTATTTTGGGGGGTTATGTTTCTTCAATACCTAGTTTATTGAGTGTTTTTAACATGAAAAGATGTTGGATTTTATCAAAGGCCTTTTCTGCATCTATTGAGACAATCATGTGTTTTTTGTCTTTAGATCAGTTTATGTGATGAATCACACTTATTGATTTGCATATGTTGAACCAAACTAATATCCCAGGGATGAAGACAGCTTGATCATGGTGGATAAGCTTTTTGATGTGCTGCTGGATTCAGCTTGCCAGTATTTTTTTTTTTTTTGAGGATATTTGCATCAATGTTCATCAAGGATATGGGCCTGGAGTTTTTTTGTTGTTGTTGTTGTATCTCTGCCAGGTTTTGGTATCAGGATAATGCTGGCCTCATAGAATGAGTTAGGGAAGAAAGAGTCCCTCTTTGTCAATTGTTTGGAATAGTTTCAACAGGAATGGTACCAGCTCTTCTCTGTAACTCTGGTAGAATTCAGCTGCGAATCCGTCTGGTCCTGGGCTATTTTTGACTGGTAGGCTATTTATTGGTGCCTCAATTTCAGAATTTGTTATTGGTCTATTCAGGGATTTAATTTCTTCCTGGTTAAGTCTTGGTGGGTGGATGTGTCCAGGAATTTATCAATTTCTTCTAAATTTTCTAGTTTATATACGTAGAGTTGTTTGTAGTATTTTCTGATGGTTGTTTCTTTTTCTGTGGGGTCAGTGGTGATATATCCCTTATGATTTCTAATTGTGCCTATTTGAATGTTCTCTCTTTTCTTCTTTATTAGTCTAGCTAGTAATCTATTTTATTTTTTTTCCAAAACTAACAAAAAAACTCCTGGATTTCTTGATCTTTTGAAGGGTTTTTGTTTTCTCTGTCTTCTCCAGTTCAGCTCTGATCTTGGTTATTTCTTGTTTTCTGCTAGCTTTGGGGTTTGTTTACTCTTGGTTCTCTAAATGTTTTAGGTGTGATGTTAGGTTGTTAACTTGAGATATTTCTAGCTTTTTGATGTGGGCATTTTGTGCTATAAATTTCCCTCTTAACCCTGGTTTAGCTGAGTCCCAGAGATTATAGTAAATTGTATCTCTTTCCTCATTCATTTCAAAGAGCATCTTGATTTCTGCCTTAATTTCATTATTTACCCAAAAGTAATTCAGGAGCAGGTTGTTCAATTTCCATGTAGTTGTATGGTTTTGCATGAACTTCTTAAACTTGAGTTCTAATTTGATTGAGCTGTGGCCTGAGAGACTGTTTGTTATGATTTCAATACTGTTGCATTTGCTGAGAAGTGTTTTACTTCTGATTATGTGATCAATTTTAGAGTAACTGCTGTGTGGTGATGAGAAGAATGTATATTCTTTTGTTTTTGAGTGGAGAGTTCTATAGATATCTATCAAGTACACTTGTTCCAGAGCTGAGTTCAGGTCCTGAATATCTTTGTGAATTTTCTGTCTCGGTGAGCTAATACTGTCAGTGGGGTGTTAAAGTCTCCACTATTATTCTGTGGCCATCTAAGTATCTTTGTAGGTCTCTAACAAACTGTGTTATGAATCTGGGTGTTCCTGTATTGAGTGCATATATATTTAGGATAGTAAGCTCTTCTCGTTGAATTGAACTCTATACCATTATGTAATACCCTTGTCTTTTTTGATATTTGTTGTTTTAAAGATTGTTTTGTCAGAAACTAGGAGTGTAACTCTTGCTTTTTTCAGTTTTCCATTTGCTTGGTAAATTTTCTTCCATCCTTTATTTTGTGCCTATATATGTCTTTGCATGTGTGATGGGTCTCTTGAAGACAGCACACCAATAGGTCTTGGTTCTTTATCCAGCTTGCCATTCTGTGTCTTTAAATTGGGGCATTTAGCCTATTTACATTTAAGATTAGTAACATTATGTGTGAATTTGATCCTGTCAGCATGATGTTAGTTGGTTATTATGCAGTCTTCTTTATGTGTTTCATAGTGTCACTTGTCTGTGTGCTTCAGTGTGTTTTTGTAGTGGCTGATAACAGTTTTTCATTTCCATATTTAGTGCTTCCTTCAGGAGCTCTTGTAAGGCAGGTCTGGTGGTAACAAATTCCCTCAGCATTTTTTTTGTCTGAAGAGGATCTTATTTCTCCTTTGCTTATGAAGCTTAATTTGGCTGGATATGAAATCCTGGATTGGAAATTCTTTTCTTTAAGAATGTTGAATATTGGCCCCCAATGTCTTCTATCTTGTAGGGTTTCCATGGGGAGGTCTTCTGTTAGTCTGATGGGCTTCCCTTTATAGGTGACCTTGCCTTTCTCTCTGGCTGCCCTGAACACTTTTTCTTTGATTTTGACATTGGAGAATCTGATGATTATATGTCTTGAAGATGGTCTTCTCATGGAGTATCTTACTGGAGTTTTCTGGCATTTCCTGACTTTGAATGTTGGCCTGTCTTGCTAGGTTCAGGAAGTCATCCTGGGTGATGTTCTGAAGTATGTTTTCCAGGGAAAATAGAAAACATTTTTAAAAGCTTCCTGGACTTTGCAAAGATAATATTTTGGCAATGAATGTATATATTCATAAAATTAAGTTGGCAAATATATAATGACCAGAAGAAAAAAATGGTAATAAATTAAATAAATTTCACTTTCAAATTATGTTTTTATTTGGCAGTAAAAGTAAAGATATGACACCAACCAATTAATTGGTTTGCTAATGCTTATCCTTTACTTACAATCTTTAAATGTTTACTGGGCTTTGGAATACTATGATCCATATTGATAGTCCACAAATATTTGATATTTCATAATATTTTATATTTTAACTATAAATAACTGATTTATACCATGGAATTAAAGTCAACTTATGGCTCTGAAAAAATTGGCCAGGTGAGGTGGCTCATGCCTATAATCCCAGCACTTTGGGGGGCCAAGGTGGTCAGATCATTTGAGGTCAGGAATTTGAGACCAGCCTGACCAACATGGTGAAACCCCATCTCTACTAAAATACAAAAATTAGCCAGGTGTGGTGGCAGGCACCTGTAATCTCAGCTACTTGGGAGGCTGAGGAAGGAGAATTGCTTGGTTGAATCCAGGAGGCAGAGGTTTCAGTGAGCCATGATCACACCACTGCACTCCAGCCTGGGAAACAGAGCAAGACTCCCCCCCCAAAAAAAACCTATGCCTTGTAAAATTACATTTTTGTCTCTCTTTTCCTCATATGTAACCCACCATTTTATTTAAACTTGATGGAGTGATGTCACTGAATCTGTCAATGTCCCCTTTCCTGTCTGCTAAATAATGCCTTGATTTTATTCTAAAGTACTATCCCACCTTATGCACATATAATGTGAAAAAGTCTGAGACTAGCCCAGAGATTGGGGGTTAAGCATATCATCCGTCAGAGATACATATTTTAATTAATTCAGTATGGCCAAATGATCCAATACAGGCCAATATCCTCAAGCCTAGGACTTCTTTAGGGGACTGAGTTAGGAAAGACAGTATCTTTTAAAAAGGAAGGCTGATCAATAAATGTAATATACCACATTAATAGAATTAAGGATAAAACTCATATGATCATCCCCACAGATTTAGAAAAAACTTTTGACAAAATTCAACATCTTTTCATGATTAGAACTCTCAACAGCTATGTATAGAAGGAATGTTCTTAATATAATAAATGCCATATATGACAAGCCCACAGCTAACATCATACTCAGTGGTGAAGAGCTGAAAATTCTCCTCTAAGATCAGGAATAAGACAAGGATTCCCACTGTTATCCTTTCTATTCAACATAGGTCTGAAAGTCCTCACTAGAGCATGTAGGCAAAAAACAAAGAGAGAAAAGAAAAAGGAAGAAAAGGCATCCAAATTAAAAAGGAAGAAGCTAAATTGTTTCTGTGTGCATATAACCTTAGTTCATATATAGAAGACACTAAAGACTCTACCAAAAACCTCTTATAAATAATAAGAAAATGCAGGCAAGTTGCAGGATACAAGATCAGCACACAAAAATCAGTAGTATTTCTATACACTAACAACAGACTATCGACAAGGAAATTAAGAAAACAATCTCATTTGCAATAGCATCAAAAAATACTTAGGAATAAATTTATCTAAGTGGGCAAAATATATGTACACTGAAAAACTATAAAATATTGATTAAATAAATTGAAGGAGTCATAAGTGGAAATATGTCTCATGTTTATGAATCAAAATAATCCATATTGTCAAAATGTCCATTCTATTCAAAGGAATCTACAGATACCTATTAAAATTCCACTGGTATTTTTTCATAGAAATAGAAAAAAAATCCAAAAATATATATGAAACTGTAAAAGCCTCCCAATAGCTAAAGCAATCTTGAACAAGAGCAAGGCTGAAGGCATCAGACGCCCTGTCTTCAAATTATATTACAAAGCTATAGAAATCAAAACTGTATGGTATTGACATAAAAAAGACACATAGGTCAATAGAAAATAATAGAAAGCCCAGAAATAAACTCACATATATACAATCAACTACTCATTGATAAAGGCATCAAATATATTCAATGGGGAAAGATAGACACTTAAATAAACGTTTTTGAGAAAACTGAATATCCACATGAAAAATAAAATTAGGTCCTTATGTTTTATCATAAACAAAAATCAACTTACAATGTATTAAACACATAATATACTAAGAAGACCTAAACAGTAAAACACCTAGAGGAAAATAGTGGAATATCTCCATGGCATCAGTCCTGGCAATTATTTTTTAGATATGAGCCAAAAATCACAGGAAGCAAAAGCAAAAATAGACAAATGGGACTACATCAAACTAGAAAGTTACTGTGCAGAAAAGAAAGTAGCCAACAAAATGAAAAGGCAGCTTAAAGAATGAGAGAAAATATTTGCAAGCCATATATCTGATATGGAGTTAATATGTAAAATATAGAAGAAACTCATTCAACTCAATTGCAAAAAAAAAAAAAAAGCTAACAACCCAGTTAAAATACAGGCAAAGGAACTGAATAGACATATTTCTAAAGAAAACATACAAATGACCAAAAGAGATATAAAAAGACGTTCACCATTACTAATCATCATGGGAATGCAAATGAAAATCACAGGAGATAATACCTCATACCTGTCAGGGTGGCTATCATCAAAAAAGGCAAATGATAACAAGTGCTGGTAGGGATTTAGAGAAAAGGGAGCCCTTATATACTGTTGATAGGAATATAAATTGGTAAAAATCATGGAAAACAGCATAGAGGCTCCTCAAAAAAAAAAAAAAAAAGCTACCAGATGATCCAGCAGCAATCTCACTTCTAGGTGTCTATCCAAAGAAAATAAAATCACTATTCAGAAGTACATCTGCACTCCTATGTTCATTGCAGCAATATTCACAATAGTCAAAATATGGAAACAATCTAAATGTTTCTCAACAGACCAATAGATTAGAAAAGTATAATATCTATTATAAGTACATATATATAACAATATATATTACAATTTATCCATTCATCTTCAAGAGATACTTAGATTGTATATTTATATGTAGAAATTGTACCTATACAACATATGTGTATATATACACACAGTGGAATATTATTCAGCTTTAAAAGAGAAGGAAATTCTGCTATTTGCAATATGGATAAACCTGGAAGACATTATGTTAAGTGAAATAAGCCAGATATATAAAGACAAATATTCCTTGTAGAGTCTTAAAAAGTTGAACTCATAGAAACAGAGAGTAGAAGTATAGTTATCAAGCATCAAGGCATGAGGGAAATGGAATGTTGGTTACAGAACACATATTTTTAATTATAAGATGAATAAGTTCTGGAAATGTAATGTAAAATATGGTGACTACAGTTTTTTTTTTTTTTTTTTTTTTTTTTGAGACAGAGTCTCTCTCTGTCGCCCAGGCTGGAGTGCAGTGGCACGATCTCGGCTCACTGCAAGCTCTGCTTCCCGGGTTCCCACCATTCTCCTGCCTCAGCCTCCCAAGTAGCTGGGACTACAGGTGCCTGCCACCACGCCTGGCTCATTTTTTGTATTTTTTTAGTAGAGACAGGGTTTCACCATGTTAGCCAGGATGGTCTCAATCTCCTGACATGATCCGCCTATCTCAGCCTCCCAAACTACAATTAATAATAATATATTATATACTAGAAATTTGCTAACAATATCGATATTAGGTGTTCTCATCACACATGCACAATGGTAACTATGTAAGGTAATGGATATGTTAATTAGATTGATTGTGGTTATCATTTTATAACATGTACATATTTTGAAACATCATGCTGTACACCATAAGTACGTATTATTTTTATTTATAAACTATGTATGTTCACCAAAAAAAATGAACCAGTACTGCTATGTGAATAGGATGTGAGCCTGGATCTGCTATTAACCCTTCTTCTACCTTAAAGGAAGGCTTGCCAGAGACTAACGTCACCCTAAAAGGAAGCATACTCAAACAAAGGAAAGAGAAAGTCCTGAAAATATCATTTGAGCACCTGGACTCAGCTCTGTCAAATGCTTAGAGCTCCCCAGGTAGATTTTTATTTCCCAAGGCTATAAAAGTCCTGTTTTGTGTAAGCCTTGTAAGTGGGTTTCTGGCACTTGGACCAGAAAGAGTCCTGTTAGTGTAATTTGGCCCAAATGAAAGAAATATTCACCAAGGTGCAACACACATACAAAATTGAGATTGCTTATTTCAGATTAAAAATCACCTTCATATGGAAATTCTACTCTCTATGTTGGAAGGCAATGAAGGAAAAAAAAAAGGGTGGCAGTTGCATAAAATAGATTTTTAGACTTAGCCCCACAAATCACTACACAAACCCAACATAATATAGGTAAACATACCCACTTATTCTCTCACTGGCTCCAAAAATTCTATAGATTCTTTTTATTGTGAAAATATAGCATTATTGACTGAAAAGACATAGCTTCTTCATAAGGCAAGAAGATAGTTGTCAAGGGATAAGGCAATACAACGAAGTTATGAGGCAGTAGACCTAGTCCTAAAGGCGTATCAGTTCCTTTTCCTCTGATTGTCAATGTTCTCATCAATTAAATGGGGATAATAAAATTTTCTGTGCTACTCAGGTTTATTGATAAAGAATACAAAAGAATGTTTATGTGTAACCAATAGGAACACATGATACACACATAAAACTACAAAGATTTGTCGTTTGCATTCATCACTAAAATATATTTCACAACACAAAGACAATTTTAAATCATAAATGTATACCAATTTTTACATTCCCAACAGAAATGTCTTTTTTGAAAATGAAAAAAAGTATTTAACTTGTATAAGGCTTGCTTCCTGAGTTTACCTTCCACTTAAGGAATAAAAAAAGGATAAAATTAGACGCATCTACCTTCTGCATGTTGAGAACCATGGTATCTCTGAGTCTGTAGAAGCAGATGTCCCAATTCCAACTGCAAAGTTATTGATATTTTTTTCGATTTTAAAGGGGATCTGAAATGATTCCTGCAGCAGTCGCACAGGTTAAATGTCGTTCTCTTTAAATGCTATTGGCAGGTCACCTCTCTGTTCTAGCAGGTAGGTGTAGCGTTTTTCTGTTGCCCTGCTGACACGATCACTTCACAGATGGCTTTAGCAGCACTTGAACTGACACTGCAGTTGATTTCCAAATGAACCCTTAACCTTTGCCAACAGTCTGGATATGAAAGGACAAATGTGACCCCACTGACCTTTAGAAGCTGCCTGTTGGAGGTTTTTAGAAGAAACCATAAAGAAGAATTCTTGAATGTATTATCATACTCAAGCCACCATCCTTGTCACACCTACTGCTGTAAGTCACTGCACAAAGTGCCATGCTTATGAACTTGCATTAATTAGCAAATGTAATCAAAGTTGATTATAATTAATTACACAATTATGAACATTTCAAGTTTAATTCCACCAAAATTATTTCATAAACTATGTTTTGAATGATGTCTGGCTAAAGGAAAATAGATATGAATGTGTATGTGGATTTCTGATCATGTACCCAACTACTGAAAAAACATTAATATCCCTAATTTTGTACTCATTTTCAAAGACATGGTCTAAAATTCATGTTGACTTTAACATACAATATTGCTTAGTGACCTCTTAAATTGAGCCGTGACCTATCGTGGTACATGTTGCTCTGGTTAAGCTGAAAATAAGCCCTTATTTCACACAAAAAAAAACGATCTTTACCTCTCTGACTCGGTCCTTCCTTACCTCCTTCTCTTCCTTCCCTAATGTTTATTGAGATCTTTCTATATGTCAGATATTATGCTAGTATGCGGGGGATACAACATTGAACAATACAAAAGTTCTCTTTCCTTCAAACAGACTAGAATCCAACAGCATATAGTAAATTTGATTAATGGATAGATACACATATGGACAGATAGATATGTGATAATGCAATCATAGCAAAATGATAATTGTGGAATCTAGGTGGGGAGTAAATATAAAATGTTGAATCTATAATTCTTTCAACTTATCTGTATGTTTGACAATTTTCACTACAAAATTTTAGATAAAAATTCAGCAGTAGACGTAAAATATCTACGAAGTGCAAAAATTCTTATCATGAGAGATGTGCAAATTATTATGGGAGTTAATCTTTTCTAAGGAATCAAGGAAGGAGTCTGAGATTTTTTCAGATGGAGATCATAGTGGGCATTAAAATAGTTACCCCAACAATTATTTTGTGAAGCCATGTGTTTGGTAGAGATGGACTCTATCTCCCAGTTGTGGGTTCTATTAATTCAACTAAACTAGGCCTAAGCTAGTCAGCATATGACAATTTCCTGTAATTGAGGCGGGGTAAGAAATAAGGCATGCAGGCCGGGTGCGGTGGCTCAGCCTGTAATCCCAGCACTTTGGGAAGCTGAGGCGGGAGGATCACGAGGTCAGGAGATCGAGACCATCCTGGCAAACACGGTATGAAACCCCGTCTCTACTAAAAAATACAAAAAATTAGCTGGGTGTGGTGGCGGGCACTGTAGTCCCAGCCACTCGGGAGGCTGAGGCAGGAGAATGGCGTGAACCTGGGAGGTGGAGCTTGCAGTGACCCGAGATCGCGCCACTGCACTCCAGCCTGGGTGACAGAGCGAGACTCCGTCTCAAAGAAAAAAAAAAAAAAAACAACTAAGGCATGTCACTGACTTGGGGCCAAAGCAGAAAGAGTTTTCTGGGGATATAGGGAGCTTTCTTTCTTTGATAGTTAATAATAATTTAAAAAAGCTATGGGAAGCCATTTCTGTCTATCTTTTTGGGTAGTGTGATATGATTTGTTTGACAACTAGGAATGGGACATTCGTTTTTTATGATAGAAACAAACCTTAAGATGTGGCTGACAATTCAGAGGGTCCCCAATGATGTCTTAGAGCCAGTGACAAGACCGTATTTACCCGTAGACTTTCAAATTATGTGAGCCAATAAAGATATTTTATTTTAAAAGTTATTTTAAATTACCATTTTCAATTATTACAGCACAGAGTCCTGGCAGATATAGAGGAATATTTTTATTGTTCATTTTATTTTTAATATACATTGTTCCTAATTTGTCAGTTTTAAGTTACTTTTTCAGTGTTTTGCCGCACTTGAAATGCAGCCTCAGGTGATTGGTCAAAAGACAATATGAATAAAAATACATGGTAATCTTTTTTTATTATTATTATACTTTAAGTTCTAGGGTACACGTGCACAGTGTGGTATTCTAATCCTAACTCTTGCTCATGGAACATTCTACTCCTACTTCTAGCTGCCTCTAGCTGGGGTACTTTGATTCTCCCTAATTACCTCCAAAATTACTCTGTTGTTGTCAATCCCAGGACATCATAGGTATCCTAATCTGATTGTCTTCCAACATTCCAAAATTCCCAATTTGGCCATATATTAAAGTCTGACAACAAACTTATAACAGTGTTACATTCATTGGACCAAAAGTCTTTATCTTCTTATCACAGGCAATTAAAACAAATGTCTATTTGGAAATAATTCAACCCATCTGTTACTGTCTTTTTTTTTTCTATTTTTAAACCAAAACCTACTAAAATGTTTATAATTATAGAAGGATAAACAAGTAAAATCAAATATTGTCATTGTTTAAAAAATACATTCAGTGTTTGGGAAATGAAGGATTACTTTCTATATAAATATTCAGTACCTAATATTGGCATACTTTATGACTACACCCATATATTCATTCAGGAAAATACTTAAAAGGGTTCTGATTACATTGTGGGGGTCTGTGGATCAATGAAATATATTTTGCTCACTGCACCAACCTGTAGAAATTCTAAATTGTCCTCCATTTTTATCGGTCATTCTTGCAGATTCATTTTGATCTGTAAATCACGGTAATATTCTACAAAAAGAGGTATATTCAGGGTGGAAACCCAAGATCAGGAATGAAGATCAAATATGTCTTCAATAGTCTTCAAATTGCTTTTCACAGTACTTTTCCTCTTCTTTCCAAATTCTACTTCCCATCTCTGAATATCTATACCCAAGACACTTGGTGCTGGTATGTTGTCTTATCTAAATGGCTCACTTGTTAAAAGACCAGCTTTTATTCCACATCTCAGCCACTTCTGTCCTTTTATTAGTTTTCTATTGCTACCAAAACAAATTACTACAAACAGAGTGACTTAAACAACAGAAATTTATTATAGGAGAATTCTGTGGGTTAGATATCTGGGCATTCCCGGGCTCAGCTAGTTTTCTGTTCCAGGTTTTTTTTTTTAATTTTATTATTATACTTTAAGTTTTAGGGTACATGTGCACAACGTGCAGGTTTGTTACATATGTATACATGTGCCATGTTGGTGTGCTGCACCCATTAACTAGTCATTTAGCATTAGGTATATCTCCTAATGCTATCTCTCCCCCCTCCCCTCACCCCACAACAGTCCCCAGTGTGTGACGTTACCCTTCCGGTGTCCACGTGTTCTCATTGTTCAATTCCCACCTATGAGTGAGAACAGGTGGTGTTTGGTTTTTTGTCCTTGCGATAGTTTGCTGAGAATGATGGTTTCCAGTTTCAATCATGTCCCTACAAAGGACATGAACTCATAATTTTTTATGGCTGCATAGTATTCCATGGTGTATATGTGCCACATTTTCTTAATCCAGTCTATCATTTTTGGACATTTAGGTTGGTTCCAAGTCTTTGCTATTATGAATTGCAAAGCCAGAATCAAGATGTTACTGTGTTACTTTCTGGCATCTCCAGGGACAAATTTGTTTTCAAGGTTATTCAGGTTGTTAGCCAAATTCAGATCTTTACAATTGCATGTCTGAGGTTCTCATTTTCTTACTGGCTGGTAGCAGTGGGTGAAGTGGGTCGTTCTCAACTTCTGGAAGTTGAAATGCTCATCCTTGGCTCATAGCTTTCTTCACTCCATCTTCAAAGACAACAGCACAGTTGGTTTTCACGCTTTGCATCTCTCTGACCTCCCTGTTAGCCTCATTTCTCCTCTTGCTTCTCTCTTCTACATCCCTCTGACACTTCTGCTTCCCACTTCTGCTTTTAAAGACTCGAGATTACACTGGGCTCACCAAGACAATCTCCTTATGTTAAAGTGAGTTGATTAATATTCCAAAATGTCTTCTGCAAAGTTCTTTCACAATATCACCTGGATTAGTATTTGACTGAAAATTCGGGGGATAGTAATAAAGTTGCTCCCTAGACTTTTGCCCTACCACATTCCTCCATCCTTCAAAAATGTAATCATCTTCCCATGTTCCATTCTGTCAACCAGGAAAAAATTTTATTTAAAATTTATGGTGATAGGAGCTTATTAGCATCTTTCTTCCAAATGTGCAATATATGTGTGTGTGTGTGTGTGTGTGTATACAGCTTTTTTTTAACTATCAAAGAAAGAAAGCTCCCTATATCCCCAGAAAACACCTACTCTTTCTGCTTTGGCCGAAGTCAGTCACATGCCCCAAGTCAGTCACAGCCTATATATATATCTATATATCTATATCTATATAGATATATAGATATGTTTTTTTTTTTGAGATGGAGTCTCGCTCTGTTAACCAGGCTGTAGTGCAATGGCACAATCTATCTCGGCTCACTGCAGCTTCTACCTCCCAAGTTCAAGCAACTCTCCTGGCTCAGTGTCCCGAGTAAGCTGGGATTACAGGCGCATGCCACCATGCTTGGCTAATTTTTGTATTTTTAGTAGAGACGAGGTTTTGCCATGTTGGCCAGGCTGTTCTCAAACTCCCAACCTCAGGTGATCCGCCTGCCTCGGCCTCCCAAAGTGCTGGGATTACAGGCTTGAGTCATCGCTCCTGGCCTTAATATATATTTTTAAGATGTTTACTTTAACTAATGGGAAATGCTGATGAGGGAAAATATTTTGGAGGCTCTTCTGAAATATCCTTTAAAATACGCTTTACATATGGTTATATTAGAGTGTAATTTGTGGGGTTTTTATGAATTCCCTACAGAAAATAAAGAATGAATTCTACACTCCCACTTTTAGAATACTGAACCTCTTTCTTGTGTTTCCAGACTTTCTCATCTTATGACTATCCGTCTTCCACCGTAAGAGCTACAGTGCTGTGACAGAGGCATGTGACCTAGCCGCAGCCTGGTAAGTGCATCAGAACCAGTCATTAAAAAAGTGAGGGGGGTAATAATGGATCGCTTTCTCTTTATAGCAACAGTAGCAGTGTCTGAAAATTAGAGGACCAAGCAAAAGTTTCAGTTTTATCAATGAGCCAATTTATTATCCAGTTTTGAACATAGTTTCCGGCTGCGAACTTTTGAGTTTTGTTTTCTAGGACCTCAACAATTATACAAACTCCCAACGTCCTTTTAACAAATTCATTGTCTGTTTAATCAGCCAAAGTCTTCTTTCGTTGTTTGCAACCAAGAACACTGAGTAGTACAAACAATATCCAACGTGCTAGTGAAGACTTTGAAGGAGGCCATGACACTTCACAAGGAACCTGATTTACTGCAACCCATGGCTCAAATTTTCCGAGAATGGACTACAATTTTGTTGTCCTAATGGATTTATGCCACTCATCCAGGGATTTTCCTTTGAAATAATTTAACTATGCTTTTGGAAATTGCCAGTTTAATTCCTACTTTATTTTTGTTTTGATATCAAGTCACTTTTCCCCATTTACATGACTAAGTGTTCAATGAGTTATAAACAAAATAAAAATTGATGTCAATTTTGATACATTTGCATAAGAAATTAGTGTAATGGTTTTAAATTGCATTCCGGTGAAATAAATTCATAGTCACAGCAATTCAGAAAAAAATCCGCATATTTTTTCTTTAATGAAATATGGAGTTTTTCATTTAGAAGATTAAAATTCAACTCCTTATGCTCTTAGGCAACTCTCGAAAGTAGTTTGGAACAAGAGCAACAGAAACAACAAGAAAAAGTCAAAGTATAAACATGTCCTTAGCCTAAATGATTTATTTGGGACTGGACACAGTGACTCACGCTTATAATCCCACACTTTGGGAGGCTGAGGCAGGAGGGTTGCTTGAGCCCAGGAGTTCAAGATCAGCCTGGGCCTCATAATGATACCTCATAAAGAGTCCTCATCTCTACATCTACCCCCTTTCTCCAAAAAAGTTTTAAAAATACCTGGGCATGGTGGCACACACCTGTGGTTCCAGCTGCTCAAGAGACTGAGATGAGAAGATTGCTTGAGCCCAGGAATTTGAGATTTCAGTGACCTATGATTGCAACACTACACTTCAGCTTGAACAATAAAGTGAGACTCTCTCTCTAAAAAAAAAAAAGGTCCTTTAAACCATGACATCTTGGTGAATCATGATTCTTCCCCAATATCTTCAAAGGAAACTTTCACCAGAAATACTATTTACTTTGTACCAATTTTAAATTCATAGAATACAGATAGTACACTAGGGAAATTATAATTAACAATAATTTATTTCAAAATAGCTAGAAGAATTTTAATGTTTCTAACACAAAGAAAAGGCAACTGTTTTAGTTGACAGATGTCCCAATTACTCTGATTTGATCATTACACATTGTATCTAGGTATCAAAATATTACATATACCCCCATTTATTAAATAGGGAACCCTTTCCCCATTGCTTGTTTTTGTCAGGTTTGTCAAAGATCAGATGGTTGTAGATACACGGCATTATTTCTGAGGGCTCTGTTCTGTTCCATTGATCTATGTCTCTGTTGTGGTACCAGTACCATGCTGTTTTGGTTACTGGAGCCTTGTAGTATAGTTTGAAGTCAGGTAGCGTGATGCTTCCAGCTTTGTTCTTTTGGCTTAGGATTGACTAGGCAATGAGGGCTCTTTTTTGGTTCCATATGAACTTTAAAGTAGTTTTTTCCAATTCTATGAAGAAAGTCATTAGTAGCTTGATGGGGATGGCATTGAATCTAAAAATTACCTTGGGCAGTATGGCCATTTTCACAATATTGATTCTTCCTATCCATGAGCATGGAATGTTGTTCCATTTGTTTGTATCCTCTTTTATTTCATTGTGTGGTGGTTTGTAGTTCTCCTTGAAGAGGTCTTTCACATCCCTTGTAAGTTGGATTCCTAGGTATTTTATTCTCTTTGAAGCAATTGTGAATGGGAGTTCACTCACAATTTGACTCTCTGTTTGTCTGTTATTGGTGTATAAGAATGCTTGTGATTTTTGTACATTCATTTTGTATCCTGAGACTTTGCTGAAGTTGCTTATCAGGTTAAGGAGATTTTGGGCTGAGACGATGGGGTTTTCTAGGTATACAATCATGTCATCTGCAAACAGGGACAATTTGACTTCTTTTCCTAATTGAATACCCTTTATTTCCTTCTCCTGCCTAATTGCCCTGGCCAGAACTTCCAACACTATATTGAATAGGAGTGGTGAGAGAGGGCATTCCTGTCTTGTGCCAGTTTTCAAAGGGAATGCTTCCAGTTTTTGCCCATTCAGTATGATATTGGCTGTGGGTTTTTCATAGATAGCTCTTATTATTTTGAGATATGTCCCATCAATACCTAATGTAGAAAGCTTAAACTGGATCCCTTCCTAACACCTTATACAGAAATTAATTCAAGATGGATTAAAGACTTACATGTTAGATCTAAAACCATAAAAACCCTAGAAGAAAACCTAGGCAATACCATTTAGGACATAGGCATGGGCAAGGACTTCATGTCTAAAACACCAAAACAATAGCAACAAAAGCCAAAATTGACAAATGGGATCTAATTAAACTAAAGAGCTTCTGCACAGCAAAAGAAACTACCATCAGAGTGAACAGGCAACCTACAAAATGGGAGAAAATTTTCGCAACCTACTCATCTGACAAAGGGCTAATATCCAGAATCTACAAAGAACTCAAACAAATTTACAAGAA
Organism: Nomascus leucogenys; assembly: GCF_006542625.1. Lineage (NCBI taxonomy): Eukaryota > Metazoa > Chordata > Mammalia > Primates > Hylobatidae > Nomascus > Nomascus leucogenys. Next base: position 15,985,894 of record NC_044382.1, on the reverse strand, counting down.
AATAAACAAACAATCCCATCAAAAAGTGGGCGAAGGATATGAACAGACATTTCTCAAAAGAAGACATTTATGCAGCCAAAAGACCCATGAAAAAATGCTCATCATCACTGGCCATCAGAGAAATGCAAATCAAAACCACAGTGAGATACCATCTCACACCAGTTAGAATGGTGATCATTAAAAAGTCAGGAAAAAACAGGTGCTAGAGAGGATGTGGAGAAATAGGAACACTTTTACACTGCTGGTGGGACTGTAAACTAGTTCAACCATTGTGGAAGTCTGTGTGGTGATTCCTCAGGGATCTAGAACTAGAAATACCATTTGACCCAGCCATCCCATTACTGGGTTTATACCCAAAGGATTGTAAATCATGCTGCTATAAAGACACATGCACATGTATGTTTATTGCAGCACTATTCACAATAGCAAAGACTTGGAACCAACCCAAATGTCCAACAATGCTAGACTGGATTAAGAAAATGTGGCATATATACACCATGGAATACTATGCAGCCATAAAAAATTATGAGTTCATGTCCTTTGTAGGGACATGGATGAAACTGGGAAACATCATTCTCAGCAAACTATCGCAAGACAAAAAACCAAACACCGCATGTTCTCACTCATAGGTGGGAATTGAACAATGAGAACCCATGGACACAGGAAGGGGAACATCACACACCGGGGACTGTTGTGGGGTGGGGGGAGGGGGGAGGGATAGCATTAGGACATATACCTAATGCTAATGACTAGTTAATGGGTGCAGGAAATCAACATGGCACATGGATACATATGTAACAAACCTGCACATTGTGCACATGTACCCTAAAACTTAAAAGTATAATAATAAAATTTAAAAATATATATTACATATACCCCCAAATATGTATGAGCATTATATAGCAATAAAAACATGTATACTTTTATAGAATACATATTCTGGAACTTTCTTTGTAAACTGTGACTAGCTCTAACAAACCTTTATTAGCAAGTCATTACAGATAACTGTATTGCTACACTAGGTTCATTTAATCTTACCTGATTCTAATGCTGTAAATTAAAAAAGCATTTTTTGAGCACTAGAGTGTATTTGTATAAAAGAGAGAGAGAGAGAGAGACAGTGTGTGTGTGTTTGTGTGTGTGTGTGTGTGTGTGTGTGTGTGTGAAGCATTCAACACCTTTCCTCCTTGGAGGGCAATTCTTCATTGTGAATATAATTGGTGGGTTACTGAACATCACATCCCTCTATAGAAGCTAGGCAGACAAGAGCTATAGAATCTTATTCTGCCCACTTAATTAACAGCCATATGAACATACATGCACAAATCACATGGTCCCCAGTTGACTGTTTTTTACTTGATTAGGAGGTAAACAGGAAGGACAGTTGTATTTTTTTTTTTTTTTTTTGAGATGGAGTTTCACCCTCATTGCCCAGGCTGGAGTGCGGTGCAATCTCGGCTCACTGCAATCTCCGCCTCCTGGGTTCAAAGGATTCTCCTGCCTCAGCCCCCCACCCCCCCGCCCCAAGTAGATGGAATTACAGGCACGTGGCACCCCCGCCGGCTAATTTTTATGTTTTTTGTAGAGACGGGGGTTTCACCATCTTGGCCAGGCTGGTCTTGAACTCCTGACTTCGTGATTTACCTGCCTTGACCTCCCAAACTGCTAGGATTACAGGCATGAGCCACCACTCCTGGTCTGTTGTATTCTTAAATATGATACTGAGCTCCCTGATTCCAAGCCTTAGGCAAGCTTTTCCTCTACCTCTCCTGCCCTCCTTATACCTTACAAGTCTGATTCTCCAGCCTTTAGTCTACTCTGTGAATTCCTAAAGCTTTTTATTAAATTCATTTTTTTCCTCAGGGTATCGAGAGATTGTTGCAGTTGCTTTCAGTGAGGAAACTAAACACTCGAGTGATGTACTATAAGTTTTAAAGAATGGTATTGACTACTTAAAACAGTGCCAGATATTTGGGGAAAGTAATTTTATGTATGAAGGAAGGGCATGAAAATGCATATTGTTGTTAGGTTTACAAACACTAACTGATGATCTGAATCACCCGTCTCTTTCCATCTCCTTTTTTAATAGCATTAGAAATATTCTATGTAAATAGTCCAACATTCTCTTTTCCAAGCAAGGTCGTCCAGTTTTTCCATAAATAAAAAACTATCAGGTTTAAAGCTTGGTTTAGCAAATATGTACTCTTTCAAAAAGACTGAATGAAAAACTAAACAGAAATATTTGTAAAATCAACTTTGACTGCTATGATGATTATATACAAAATTTTAGAAAACTGATTATGCTTGCTTTCCCAGCCTTCTGAAATTAAGCTTATGCACTTTCACTGTTTAAATTTTATTTGACGTAAGTGAGAAGCTAAGTAAGTAAAAGCACTTTAAAAAAGATCTGCAACCAGGATCATTGTATTAGAGTTGCAGACAACGAACGCAGCTCATGAGCTTGCCTTCAGATTTAATTCTAGATGTCCTTTCTCTCTTGCACATGTGAATAAACAGCAAAAAGATTTCTGTTAGCTCGATCTCTGGTTTAAGCAGAAATGCAATCATCATGGTTCCTAAGTGTTGTGTGTACACTTTCTAACTCAATTTTCTCAGCATTATTTAGACACGCTCACTGCTTAAACCTGATAGGAAGCCTTCCCACCCATACCAATTAACCTAACCCTGCAATTTTGTGTTACCCAGTCGTCCTTGAATCCTCCCTTTTTCTCCTCTATGCTGCTTATTTGAATTGGTTTGAATCCTTGCCCAGAAAATGTTTGTAATCTAAAAATTGTCTTAATCTTTTTGGTACAATTTTTCCTGCTTTTTAATTTCCTGAGAAACCCAAGTGAATTTCCAGACTTTTCTTCAGATTGCATGGAACACTATTTTTTAAGTGCAATTTTCTTTTTGTGTTTTGCCCATGGGAACTGGCATGTTAAAAACAGCAGTCATTGGCTAAACCACAATAAAGGGCTTCTCTCCCTTCCATTCTCATGGGCTTTCTAGGTGTTTCTCTCAGGAAGATCCATGAGGGAAAGAAAAGACAAAAATATTTCTCATCTGTCAAGTTAACACTCTCTGAAAGTTAGGCATTGGAAAATATAAATCAGTTGAGAGCTATGAAGTCAACTGTGCACTTGAAGTTACAAATTCTATGGATATTTGAGATTGGGTTTATACAAATGAATGAAGCTTAGATAAATCTACAAGATGGCTCAAATAGAAAATTAATTACTAATGCATATTTACTTAGGATCATAAAAGTAAGAGATAGTCATTAGAAGGGATGAGTACATTCTCTGAAAAGGTTTCATTTAAAACTTGGTACTCTTTAGGTCATCACCTTCAGCCCTTCTGTAAGTAACTTTGAAATTATAGAATGGGTTCATGGATTTAACTGGATTATTTGGAATGCACGAATTTATGTATTTGACTTCAAATAAGGACAAGGAGGTAGGTATCCACACTCCTTCAGTTTCAGAAAGGGAGTGACTGAGACTTAGAATTGTGACGTGTCCAGAGTTGCACAGCTAGTAGCTGGTAGAAGCAGTATTTGAATGCAGGTCTATGTGGCTACAGAGTTTAAGTTCTTAAACACTTCTCATCTCCATGGAGAGCTACAAATGTTTATGTCATAAGTATAAATCTTACATGTCAAAACTTAGTTGAGATGAAAGCTCTACCTGGCAGGAACAACTGTACTTGTGCTGTTTTTTATCCTTGGCAATGGGAAGGGAAGTCATTCCCATATAGGCCAGAAATTTTTCCATCTGTGCAGTAATAATTTGCCTTTCTCTTAAAAAAATAGAGAGGAGTTGACATTTCACAAAGGACATGACATGAATACAAGCCAACATAGAGCTTTTGCTTAATCTGCAATTATAATAATCTGTGTCTTCAAAAGCTCCAACTATGAGACCAAACCTACTTACAAGCAGTGATTTGGTGATTCAGTCCTTTTGTAGAATTATTTGATGGACCAGGATAGAGTATATTCTAGATATATAGGAGATTGGTGTGGTTCGAATGGCTTATTTTTAATGCATGTATGTGAATGTGTGTGGGTGTTTGTATGTAATGGACATAGATAAAAAGGACAATATTCAATACCATCTAGTTTCAAACTATTAAGAGTTACCAAACAATACATGTGTTCAGGGTATACGGTGTTTTTAATCTCTTATTCAAATAAACCCATGTATCCTAGAATTCATGCATAAGTTGAGTTTTCTTTAATAGGTTGACTGTCTTCCTCCTTTAAAAGCATGTGATCAAAACTGCATACTCTGAAATTGTCTTTCTTATATTCTATTTACTGCTGAGATGTTTGCCACATCAAAATATATCAGAAAAAGCTGGAATAAATAGCTAATCACATTACAGAATACATCAGTAAACTATGATAAGCCTAGAACTATATATATTGTATTATTATGTCTTCTCAGTTTTCAAGCTAAAGACAATTTATAAAATAACTGTTTTTCCTCAGAACAAACATTTCACCAAGAATTATAATTTTTTATTGGTTCATGTCCTAATATACTTGAAAGGCAATTTTTAAAAACTAATGTGTGGCCGGGTGCGGTGGCTCATGCCTGTAATCCCAGCACTTTGGGAAGCCGAGGCCGGTGGATCACGAGGTCAGGAGTTCGAGACCAGCCTGACCAACATGATGAAACCCTGTCTCTACTAAAAATACAAAAATTATCCTGGCGTCATGGTGCACACCTGTAATTCCAGCTACTCAGGAGGCTGAGGAAGGTGAATTGCTTCAACCCAGGAGGTAGAGGTTGCAGTGAGCCAAGATTATGCCACTGCACTCCAGCCTGGGAGACAGAGCAAGACTCTGTCTCAAAAAAAAATCCAAAAAAACAGGCTGGGTGCGGTGGCTCACGCCTGTAATCCCAGCACTTTGGGAGGCTGAGGTGGGTGGATCACGAGGTCAAGAGATCAAGACCATCCTGGCTACCATGGTGAAACCTCGTCTCTACTAAAAATACAAAAAAAAAAAAAAAATTTGCCGGGTGCGGTGGCGGGCGCCTGTAGTCCCAGCTACTCGGGAGGCTGAGGCAGGAGAATGGCGTGAACCTGGGAGGCGGAGCTTGCAGAGAGCCAAGATCGCGCCACTGCACTCCAGCCTGGGCAACACAGCAAGACTCCACCTCGAAAAAAAAAACCCAAAAAACAAAACTAGTGTGTGTGTGTGTGTGTGTGTGTGTGTGTGTGTGAATGTGTGTCATAAGTCAGAGCCCACAAAATTAGAGTCTATAGACTTTTGTTAGTCCACAGAAAGGTTTTACTTGAAAATAAATTTAAGCCAGTGTTTAAACCATATGAAAATATAGACTCTGGATTTCATCATGAACTCTCCTATATTAAAAGCAGTAGTTGCACAAGATGATCCTTTAGCTCTTTTGGTTTGAAACAGTCAGAGACGTTGAGTCACCCTTTGCTGAATGTTGAGGGTTACTATCTACCATTTTAAAATAAAAGATGTTCTGTCAATTACCACTAAAGTGGTACTTTCCCATGGTAGCGCTGGAGAGGAGGTTAGTTAGTAGGAATGAATGGTAAAGTTGTTTGCAACTTTCTAAGGCAACACCTTTCAAATTTTAGAGTATATAAGAACCACCTGTGAACTTGTGAAAATGCAGATTCTCTGCTATACCCTCAAAGGTTATGATTGAGAGATTTGAGATGGGGACCTGAGTATTTGCATTTTGAAAAAGATTCCCAAGTGAGGCTGATGTCGATATACAGACCACAGTCCCACAATTAGCACAACTTACTGGAAGTAGAATCTCAACCATTCAATTGACATCATATACAAAAATTAGCTCAAAATGTAATCAAAGTCCTAAGAGTTCAGAGTTATAACAAAACTATAGAATCTTAGAAACAATAAAAATAACAACAAAACCTTAAAAGAAAATCATGATCCTGAATTATGCAATTTTTTAAATATCTGACACAAAACACAAGCATCATTGTCAACAAAAACAAATGACCAGACATCATCAAAATTGAACACTTTTTTTTTTTTCCTTGAGATAGAGTTTCGCTCTTGTTGCCTAGGCTGGAGTGCAATGGCACAATCTCAGCTCACTGCAACCTCTCCCTCTTGGGTTCAAGCGATTCTCCTGCCTCAGCCTCTCGAGTAGCTGGGACTACAGGAACCCACCACCAAGCCTGGCTCATTTTGTGTTTTTATTAGTGACGGGGTTTCACCATGTTGGCCAGGTTGGTCTTGAACTGCTGACCTCAGGTGATCCACTGGCCTCGGCCTCCCAAAGTGCTGGGATTACAGGCATGAGCCACCACACCTGGCTGAAACCTTTTTTCTTTTGCTTCAAATGACACCAGTAAGAAGGCAAAAAGAATTCAACGTAGTAGAAAGATTGTGTAAATAATATATCTGATGAGGGACTTACACCAAGAATAAATAAAGAATTCTTACAAGTATATAATAAAAAGATAAATAGCCCAATTTAAAAATGGCAAAGAATTTGATAGACAGTCATCCAAAGCAGGGTTGTACAGAGGCAGCCGCAGCAACACACAGAGCCATCTGCTGGGTCGCAGGTGAGATAGGCGACCGAAAGGCCTGCTCCAGAGGGAGGATGAACACTTTAGAGGAAGATAACTTCTTACTGTCTTTCTCCTGCATCTCTGCTGAACAATTTTATGCTGTAACTGGATATTTATACTACATTATGGTGGATAATGACTTGTAGTTATTACAGAGAAATTTCTTGACAAATACTGTCAGGAATTTGAAGACACATTAGAGAATAAACTCACCTACATGCCTACTTTTAATGAATATATTTCTTTTAATGAATATATTTCTTAAAGACCAGCTGCTGGGGCAGATGCTTGGAATTAACATGGCAGCCTTTACGACATTACAGCACCATAAAGATGAAGTGGTTGGTGACATATTTGACATGCTATTCACATTTGCAGGTTTGATAGCATTTAAAGAACGATTTCTGGACTACAAAGAAGAAAAACAAGGCTGGGATTGGACTTAAGCAGTGGTTCACTGGTGACTTCATTGTGTAAATCGTCTTCTATGTTAGCTTCCCACAACGATCTGAAGCACTAGGTCCTACCTCCAGCCAATGAATGAGATCATTCTGGATGTCACCAGACCAAAAGGCCAATAGGCTCAGCTAATAATGACTTAAGAATATATTTTGGAAAGACTGTGTTCTGCAACTATTCCCTCACATTATGTATTGATGGGCCAAAACCAAAATGACCTAACCCTCCTGGACATATTTCTCTTGAAACACTTCTTGTATTCATTAACCTTAGTACGCCTCCTGAAGTGTTTAGGAGCTCTAATACTCCTCTCCTCCCCAAGTAAACACTGCTCTCAGATGCTTCTGAGTCAGACCCCTCTGAAGAAAGCCCACGTCAAGTATTTCACCCGGAGGGTCCCTGGCCCAGCATACATGTTGGTGTGTTAACAGCATGGAATAACCCACCATCAGGCGCCCTCTTTGTCCCAGGAGCTTTGCATGAATCTTTTTGCGCACTCACAGCTCTTTTGTACATGGTTCAGAATTTCAGTCCTTCAGTCTCAATGGGTTTTTTATATTTATCTAGCGTGTTACTCAAGCCAGCTGCCTGTCTTGATATTTCGGAATCTTCTATGATGACAGCTTGTCTTGGCTTTAGGAATCAACTGATGAAAGAGATGACCTTTACCTAAAAACTACATGTGAAAGTCAACTACTAGTCTTAACATTTGCAGTCATTGTGTCACTATGTCTTCTTCTGGTCCTGATGTAGTATCACTGTTTCTAGAAGTCTATCTATAATTCTAGCATTATTTTAAAAATACATATGTATTTTTATATGTAAAAATAGATATAAATATATATATTTATCTTTTAGATATAAAATATATATATATATATATAGACAGAGAGAGAGATGAATACTCAAGCTTACCTAGTGGCTATCATCTTGGAATTTTCATGATTATTCAAAGATCGAAGTATTATATGCTATGGGCTTTGTAGTCTTTAGTGCTATAAAGGCAAAAATGCTTCCTGCATTGTCCTTTGCTCCTATTTTACTGGGCACCAATGAATGTATGCTGTGTGTTGGAGACAGACTAAAAGGTTTCTTCTTCCTATAGCATGTTAAATGTGTCTGTGCATATTTGCAGAAAATCCTTTCTGTACAAACCAGTTTGTTAGGTTCACTGTTGGGGTAGGTACAGACTCTATAATTTCTTCTTCCTATAAAAATCTCTCCTACCAAGATAGTGTTCCACTGATTGAGCTCAATATGAGCAGAAGGTAGTAAATAGCTTTACTGGTCATCTGTCTGCTTTGGTTTAGTACAATGTTTGGTAGAATATTACTTACAAGAAAACGTATAAATCACACATCTAGAAAAAAAAAGTAGCAGCTTAATTCCCAATCCTTTGAGTTTCTAAAAGTAAAAACAAGGATCTGTACTGACTTTTCACATCAATGAGCTACAAGCTATGTGTTTTTCTGTAATGATGTGTTGATTAAATACTTTTGCACCATGAAGGACAAAAAAGATATGAAACTAACCAATAAGCATATGAAAAGATTCTTAACTTTATTAGCCACCAAGAAAGTTAAAATGAAACCCATAATGAGATATCACTTTACACACACTAGGATGGGTATAATCAAAACAAAGGACAAATAGAAAGTGTTGGTAAGGATATGAAACCATCATACATTGTTGGTGAGAACGTAAAATGGTGCAATTCCTTTGAAAAACAGCCTGGCAGTTTCTCAAAATGTTAAACATTGATGCAGTAATTTCACTCACAGGTATAGGTGAAAGCATATGTCCACAAAGAAAACCTTATGCATGAATGTTCACAGCAGCATTATTTATAATAGCTAAACAAATGGGAACAACCCAAATGCCCATCAAATGATGAGTGAATAAATAAAATGTGTTATATCCATAAAATGGAATAGTATTTGGCAATAAAAAGGAATGAAGTACTGATGCATGCTTCAACACAAATTAACTTTGAAAACATGCTAGTTAAAAAGATAAAGTCAAAGAAACTACATATTTTATAATTTCTTTCTATGGAATGTCTAGAATAAACAAATTTATAGAGACAGTAAGTAGATTAGTGGGGTGGAGATAGGAGGATTTTGGTCGCGTAATGGGTAGGGGATATGTGGTTTCTTTCTGGAGTAATAAAAATGTTCTAAAATCAATTTTGTTCGTGGACACACAACCCTCAGAATATACTAGAACCCATTAAAGCATACACTTTAAATGGGTGAATTGTATGCTGTGTGAATTATATCTCAGTAAAGGTGTTTTTGTAAAGACACTCCAAAACATTTATTGAGCAATTACTGCAGATTGATCACTGTCTTTTCCCTCTTTGTGACCTTCAGAGTTTCTGATTAAATAGCAATTCTTCTGGAAATTTTTTCTAACCATGTTTCCCATTGATCGGATTTGATGTTTTGACTAAGTACTTTCAACAAACCCTATACTTCCCCTTCAAATCATGTCTCAGACTTTAATGTGATTGATTATCCCATGTTTGGTCACTTTTCTCAGATTCTAAGTTTCGGTAACCATGAATGTCTTGTCTTCTATTATCCTCATAACTTAATACAGTGCTTGGCAGAGGTGATACTTAATAAGTTATTCTTGAATTAATTAATGAAGGACACATGGTCTTAACGGGATTACAAACCTCCTTCTTTCTAATTTCATAACAGTCCTGTAGCATGAGGTGAAGAGAAAGTCAAGGACTTCTGCTATTCACAAGCATGGCCAAGTGGGAAGACAAAGTGACTTTCACTGCTACAAAAGATTACAGTGGAATATTTTGTAAAAGGAGCATCAGATTGCAGTAAGAAAACATTAAAATCCAGATTACATTTTTTTAAGCTGTGCAACCCTGGGCAAGTTCCTTCACCTAGGAACCTCTGCATATCAGTGAAATACTGGAAATTGTACCCCCTTCTACTTTCACCACTGGGTGGCTTGGAAGAGCAAATAAGATAACATGAATGTTAACCCCTTGTAGAAATTTGAAACTGTACAATTATAAGTTGCTAATGGTGTGGCACATTAGTAAAGAAGTAAAGCTATAACAATTAAGGAAAGACCTGTGTTTATGTCAGAACCCTCTAGCAGGTATTCTAAAGTGCCGATACAATAGCCAGCCTTTCTTCCTTGCTAACTATCTGATTTTGTTTGAGCAGCTGTGTGCCTAGCTATGAGAAATGACTTATGAGTGGTCTAAGCAAATCATTGAAATGATATTTCCCTTACCTGAAATTGGTCTTAGAATGAACAGGTGATTCAGTTCTTGCCAATACAAAGTACTCTAAATTCATTGTATGCGCCAGAGAAAGATTTTCCTCCTTGAAAAGAGGCACGCTAATAAAGCCTTTTTATATTCACCTGTTTTGCTTCCTGTGTAAGATTCTTACTTATAAAGACCTGAGGCAGAACAATGCTGCCACCATCCTCTAGCCATGAAGGAAGGAACAAGAGAACCAGAGATGCTGCACCAACAACTGCTACTGAGTCAACCTTGGACCCATGTACCCCCAGACCTCTTGTCATCTAAGGTGAATGACTGCCTTTAATATTGAAGCCACTGTTGATAGGGTTTTGTAATAGTGGTTGCTGAAAGCATTCTAACTCATACTCAGCTCTTTGGGAAATGCAATGGCATGGTGACCTGGGGAAGACTAAGAATCTATCAAAATGCCTTTTTATGCTATGTAAAGCAGCAGCAGTTTAATGTCCCCTTGTGTTTTGCCACTTTAGAGCAGTAACTGTATGCAATTAAATTTCTGAAAATTGGAAAACTTGCTCCCTAATTTAGGCAGATTAATTGAAATGATAAAAGGTATTTTAAAAAGTTCATGTCTAAGTACTTGTCACATTAATTTTGATCAAAGGAGAGAAGACAAAGCACAGGAGAAAATGGTGGGTTTCACAAACCTGTGGGATTTGCTGATCTCTGTTGTATTAATAGATTCCTATAGGTTCATGCTGCTGCTTTCCACAAGGTACAATATATAGTTGAAAGCTAATTATGCAATTGTCTGTGTGGCTTTTGCAGCCTTGCTTTCCCAGCCAACATCTGTTTCTTTTATTAGAGTAACCATATTAATGCAGCTGTGAGGCGCAGAAATACAGAAGCAGGGACAACACACACCCATAATAATTTGTGACAATTCTTTCATTATTTTATCAAATAAAATGAGTCGTTTCTATCCGGTTGAGTTTCTTTTGGAGGTAATTTTATTGAAAATAAACAAGGGCTAACTCTCCACCCAGACAATGAGTGGCTTACTTAACGGAGAGTTAGCACTTATGTATTTTCTTAATACTCAATCTTAATTCTTCTTAATACTGCCTGAAAAGAACAACTATTGACACATTTTTTTCAATGAATTTTTTTCTTTTCAGAGATAAATCCAAGGCAGTCTCAGCTTTGGCAAATATGGATAATGCTGAATGATTCTAAGGTACACTAATGAGAGTCATTTTTTTCTAAAAAGAATGACTCCAAGTTTATTGTTAGAATAACCCTTTACTGTATTCATATTTGTGTCCCCAGTGCTGGGAAAAGTGCCTGGCACACAGTAGTGGTTCAACTAATTTTTTGTGGAATGAATGAGGGAATGAACAAATCGGTAATTCTCCAAATTTTACCACTGTAATTCTCTTTTATTTCCTTTTCTAGATCATTGTATTAGTCCATTCTCACATTGCCATAAAGAAATACCTGAGAATGGGTAATTAATAAAGAAAAGGGGTTTAACCAGCTCATGATTCTGCGGGCTGTACAGGAAGCATGATGCTGGGATCTGCTCAGCTTCTGGAGAGGCCTCAGGAAATTTGCAATCATGGTGGAAGGCAAAGGGAGAGCAGGCACATCCCATGGCCAGAGCAGGAGCAGAAGAGCGAGGAGGGAGGTGCTACACACTTAATGACTAGATCTCCAGAGATCTCACTCACTATCACGAGGACAGCACGAAGAGGGACTGTGCTAAACCATTTATGAGAAACCTTCACTCATGATCCAATCACCTCCCCCCAGGTCCAATCTCCAATGTTAGAGACTGCATTTTAATATGAGATTCGGGCAGGGACACACATCCAAACCGTATTAATCACGGACCCCGTGCTTTTGTAAAATATCTCTCAAACCATATGTATTAAGAATTTTTGAACCACGAAGACACATGTGACTGCATAATTACCACAGATCAGCAAGAGCTAGAGTGAAGAATTATCGGATTTCAGTTTAATTCGGCATGCAGATATAAACTGAGAGTAAGTAATATGTGGTCTCCATTAGGCATTTAAAACATTGAAAATAACTCGCAGACCCTCGCTTATTGAAGAGAGCATGTGAAGAGAATCTAGATTCAGGGTCACTGGTGGGCCATTGGGCTGTCCTGGAGAATATACTTTGACCAAAAAAAAAAAATGACTCTCTTGTATTTGGTAAGCTCATCCTCTTTATCCAAGCCCACATCTCCAAGTAAGACCACCAGGAAGTAATAGAAGGGGCTGTCCTGCACTTAGATAGCCAGAACAGCTTAGTCAGCCCTGAGATGGAAAATATTGTAAGATTATCTTCCCATCTCACCCTCCTCTGTGAGAGTAAAGAAAATGACCTAAACCACCTCACATGCGACCTCCAGAATCAACCATATTGCCACTTTACTTGACATTGTCCTTCATACAAACATTGTTAATTCCCTGTTTCTAATTTCCTAGGTCAGGATAACCTTAAGAATATCCTTCTAAACTCTCTTCTGCTCACTAAAATGCCATTCTTTCTTATATCAATGTATACAATCAATTCATTATGATGTAATATTTTCCTTCCCTGAATTCCTGAACAACATATAGTCTTCCCCACATTATTTGACCATGCATGGTCTGTCCTAGATTATTTCATTATGCACAGCCTATCCCATATAATGGCAGCATATATAGCCTACACTGTATTAACTTCACCATGATCACTATTATTTTTAACAATAGATACCCATATATTCTTTACAATAGATACCCATTATTCTTTACATATTATGTGCTAGGTGCTATATTACGTGCTTCATAAATATATGTCAGGGTTACATCTCAGGGTATATCCTGATAAGTCTTTCTCCTCCCCTAGCCTAGGCTAAAGTAGAAACAAAGACTCAAAAAAGGTATTGGCCTAAGTGTACATCCTTGATCAAAAAGTGACCATGTCTCCCCTTGAGTCTTAGACAAAGTAATTATCACTAGGCTTCCCTTTGATTTTTTTTTTCTCAGTCATGGACCCTGTGCACTTATAAAAACAGGGTTTGAGAAAGGGCCAGGAGTAGACAAAGGGGAAAAGAGTGGAGGGTTCTGATTAACTGTAGAATAAAGAAGTTTTCATTATCAAGGACCATGGAGAGGTGAGTGGAAAGAGCAACTCTTCCAATTGTTCTAGGGAATGGTTGACCCTTCATTTAAGGAAAACCCACTATCTCAACACTCCTGGTCACTTGTAAGTCCCTGAACTAAGGGTGTCCATATTTGGGAATTGTTATGTAGTTCTTCCTACTTGCTCTGAATTAAGAGACCTTGGTCCATATTCTATTTAGAAAAATTTCATAGAAATCTATTTTCAGGTTTATGTATCTCATAAGTTTACCTCAATTATAAACACCTAAAGAACTAGAATAGTATAAGTTCAATTATAAACCTCTAAAGAACTAGAATAGTATTAAATTCGTCCTCAGGATACAATAATTATCCTACTAGTTAACCAGATAAATTTAGAAATGACTTTATTATTTTACTTCTCTAAGATATAAAGTACTAGTTAAGAAAGTTTTTCAGGTTTATCTACTGTATAATTTGTGACATCATTGATCACGAAGGAATTGATTATTTTTGCTACCTAATTAGTGAAACAAACCTCCACTTAGCACATTGTGCTGAAAACATGTCAGAACTTCATTACACAGATATTGGAAACTGCAATCTGGTTGCCATGGTGACAACAAGCTCCCATAGGGAGTTTAGTGTTTAGCTGACATATCCTGATCAGACAGAATACGATTAAAGGAAAGAATCTAACTTAAAGCACTTTTGTGTTCAAAAGACTGCAAAATTATGTCTTTGAAACAGCCAATTTCAACTAAAATCATTGTATAAGTCTCCATAGAAATAAAGAAGTTTCTTGTTTTTTGGTATCTCATTATCCTGTGACCTGCATTTTTTACTTTGAAGATAAAAAATTATGATCACAGAAATACTCAGAACATAATCCCCACTGTTTCAATATTTTATTGATTCCAATAATGCATAAATGATGTTAGAAGTCACACATTTAAGCCAAGGCAACGAAGACAAAAGATGCATGGCCTTAATACAAAAAGTAAATCAGAAACAAAGACTGCTTTATGTTAATATGATTCTGTGACAGTAATTGACAGAGAAGCATGTTAAAAAGACAAGTCATTAAAAGTTACAGCTTTGTTTGGTTAAATGCCAGCTTTTTTTCCTGTCCAGTCTGTATGCGTTATTGCTGCATTCATTTGCAATGCTTCATTTGTACAATTCGACCTATATATAATTGACCTCTTGGGTCAATACTAAAATGTAGAAAATATTCCAGTCAGCAAATAATTATTGAGCTTTCACTTATTCCAAAATAAATATACCACTTTATGATTTATTATACTTTAATCCCCCTTTTTAAAATGTAATGGATTTCAAAATATTCAATGCCTTATTTGTATAACCCAACTCAACACCTAAACAAGACATAACCCTGCTTAGGCTGGGGTAATCAGCTTCTGTCAAGACTACGGTGCCACTTGTGACAGAGGAAGCAGGAACCAAAAGACTGAGAGAAGGGTAGTGTGAGATACGGCTTGTGATTGACAGGTGGACCCAAGGCCAGGTAATGCCAACAAATTGTGACAGCCGGTGGATCCCCAAATTGTCAGAGCCCAGAAAGGCTCTTTGCAGCACACAGGATATGAGATTTAGTTGCGGCAAATCACAGATCTCAACCTTGGAAGAAGAAAGATATTGGGCTGGAAACCAAGGTATTAGAAAACATGCAACCTAGTTTGAGAAGCTTAAATGTTTAAAAACATTTAATTTCTGCTTACATAAACTCAACAGCAGCCAACAAGTCATTATTGTGGTCCTATATGATCCAGAACCGTTAGTTCTGCCACTGGATATTCAAATTTGAGAACAAAAATCAGAACTCCTTTGAGAATCTAACCATGTAATATATAGATCGCGTTGGTGAACACTGACTCAAAAGAGCCCAAAAATAACTATAAACGCATGTTCACAGAAAATCATTACACAGAAATCATTTTGCCAGTCTCAATAATGACTCAGCAAAATTATGAACACAAGGAAAAACTAGCCACTTGACTTTAGGAGTCAATAGGACCAGGTGCGGTGGCTCACGCCTGTAATCCCAGCAATGTGGAAGGCCCAGGAAGGCGGATTGCTTGAGCCCAGGAGGTGGAGACCAGCCTGAGCAACATAGTGAAACCCCGTCTCTACTAAAAATACAAAAAATTAGCCGGGCTTGGTGGGATGCACATGTAGACCCAGATACTTGGGAGGCTGAGGTGGGAAGATCGCTGGAGTGCAGGAGGTAGAGGTTGCAGGGGGCCATGATGCCATGATCATGCCACTGCAGCCTGGACAACAGAGCGAGACCTTGTGTAAAAAAAAAAAAAAAAGTCAATAGCAAAGCCTTTAGCATAAATTGTCTTTTTGGCCTCAACTTTTCAGAAAGCACAAAAGATAAATATGGTTTTTATATAATAAAAATCTAAAAGCAACCTTTTGATAATCCAGATCCAATCTACTCAAGGCAAAATCATATATATTAAACTGTCTATGTTTCTATAGAATTATTTATTTTTTTTTTTTTGAAACGGAGTCTCGCTCTGTTGCCCAGGCTGGAGTGCAGTGGCGTGATCTCGGCTCACTGCAAGCTCCGCGTCCCGGGATCATCCCATTCTCCTGCCTCAGCCTCCTGAGTAGCTGGGACTAAAGGCGCCTGCCACCATGCCCAGCTAATTTTTTGTATTTTTAGTAGAGACAGGGTTTCACCGTGTTAACCAGAATGGTATCAATCTCCTGACCTCGTGATCCGCCAGCCTCGGTCTCCCAAAGTGCTGGGATTAAAGGCGTGAGCCACAGCACCCGGCCTAGAATTCTTAATTATTTTAGGTTGGCAGTAGCCAAGTATATTTGGTAGAGGGTATGTCTTCAGAGTTACAAAGCTCTGTTTGTTTAACATTTGAGTGTCAAATTTGTGGCTTCACTTTTAGCTGTCTTTATGAAAGCTAAAATCTCTCCTAAGCTCTATGCTGAGCTCTCAACTCCATGATGGGAGCTTTTGCACATAGGCTCACAGCTGTGGAGTATTTTTTTAAGTTGTGTGAATGATTTATGAATAAGTGTCTGAGCTTTAAATGTTATTGGCCGGGTCCAGCGGCTCCCACCTGTAATCCTAGCACTTTGCGGGGCCAAGGTGGGAGGATCACTTGAGCTCAGGAGTTCGAGACCAGCCTGGGCAACATGGGGAAACCTCATCTCTACTAAAAATAAAAAAATTGGCTGGGCATGTTGATGGCGCCTGTAGTCCCAGCTACTCTGGAGGCTGAGGCAGGAGAATCGCTTGAACTTGGAGGTAGAGGCTGCAGTGAGCCAGATCATGCCACTGCAGTCCTGCCTGGACAACAGAGTGAGACTCCATCTCAAAAACAAAAATAAATAAATGTTATTGTTAGATATGTACTGAGTCAATCCCTGCTTGTCATAGAGGAAGATGGCTGTGTATCTTTTGATTTATGTAAGTATACTTAAATACCAGCCTATAAAAAAATAAGAAAAAATAAGATAATTTTTTGTTTCTTAATTAGGGCATTTAAGATAATTTTAGATTAACAGTTAGTTTTAATAAATAATGTAGGTAGCTCTTGTGCAGCCTTTAACCAGTTTTTCTCAATGGTAACATTCTATAATATTGTAGTACAATATCCCAACTAGAATATCCCAACACTGATACCATCAAGTTGCAGAACATTCCCATCACCAAGAGGATCCCTCGTGTTGCCTCTTTATAAACATAACCACACGATACACAGACCTATCATCAGGCTGTTGCATGTATTAATAGTTTGTTCCTTTTTATTGGTAGATAGTATAACATGGTATGGATGTATCATGGTTTATTTAACCAGTCATTCACTGAGGGACACCTGGGTTGTTTCCAATTTTTGATGATTACAAATAAACCTTATATAAACATTCATTTACAAGCTATTGTGTAAACATCAGTTTTTATTTCTCTGGGACGAATGCCTAGAAATGCAATTAATAAGTCATATGGTAGTTGCATGTGTAGTTATTTCAGAAACTGACAAACCATTTTGCAAAA
Source organism: Nomascus leucogenys (assembly GCF_006542625.1). Taxonomy (NCBI): domain Eukaryota; kingdom Metazoa; phylum Chordata; class Mammalia; order Primates; family Hylobatidae; genus Nomascus; species Nomascus leucogenys. The sequence continues at coordinate 15,968,418 of NC_044382.1, read as the reverse complement.
TGGGTGTACCCTTTAATATTTCCACAAGTGATGTATGAATGATCCAGTTTCTTGACATCCTCACCAGCATTTAGTGTTGTTTATGTTTAGGTATACCATTACGTAGTCACATGTTAGGGTTTTATTTGTGTTTCCCTAACAGCAAATGACATTGATGATATTTTTTGTGTGCCTATTTGCCATCTGTACATTCTCTTTTGCCTTTTGCTCATTTTTCTAATTGGAATGTTTTGTTTTGTTTTTTACTGCTGACCTTTGAGAGATCTTTATATACTGTAGTTCTAGTTCTTTGTCAGGGGTATGGTTAGCAAATGTTTTTTTCCCAGGCCGTAACTTGTCTTTTCATCTTCTTAGTAGAACTTTTCACAGAACAAAGTTTTTAATTTTGAAGTCTACTTTGTCAGTTTTTCATTGTATGTATGCTTTCAATGTCAGATCTAAGAATACTTTGCTTTTCTCTAGATCCTGAATATTTTCTCTTATGATTTTTTAAACGTTATATAGTTTTATGTTTTACACTGAAACTCGTGATCAATTTTAACTTAATGTTTGTATAGTCTGTAAGACTGAAGTTGAGGTTCTTTTTTTTGTGTTTATGATATCCTGCACCATTTGTTAAAAAATTTTGTTCCTGCACAATTTGTTTTAAAAAAAATATTTCCTCAATGAAATCAATTTGCTCCTTTGTCAGCAATCAATTGGACATATTAGTGTGGGTCTGTTTCTGGGTTTCTGTGTGTTCCATTGGTCTCTGTCTGTCTCTGACAGTACCACAGAGTCAGATTACTATAGACATATAAATAAGTTTTGAAATCAGGTAAACTGGTTTCTCCCACTTTATTCTTTATATATTTTTAAGCCATTCCATTCCTTTGTCTTTTTATTTTAGAATGATATTGTCTGTATTTTTTTCTGGGATTTTGATAGGATTTGTGTTAAATCTGTATGTTAGTTTAGGAAAAATTGGCATCTTGATGTTGAGTCTTCTCATTGGTGAATATATGCTATAGATTTCTCCACTTACTTAATTCTTCTTTGAATTTTTTCATCAGCATTTTGTAGTTTTCAGCATACATGTTCTGTTAGATTTACCTCTAACTATTTTAATTTTTTAATGATTGTAAGTAGCATTGTATTTTTACCTTTGATGTCCCATGTTTATTGCTAATATGTACAAATAAGACAAATTTTTGGAAGTTTATGTTGTATCTTAATACCATGATAAATTCAATTGTCAGTTTTAGGAGTTTTTTTAGATACTTTGGGTATTTTGTGTGGAAAACCATGCCATCTGAAAATGAGGACAATTTTATATATTTGTTTTCATCTGTATGTATTTCATTTCTTTTATTTGCCTATTGCACTGGTTAGAAGTTCCAGAATTACATGTTGAATAAGAGTGATGAAAACAGTTATCCTTTTTTTTGTTCTTAATCTTAGGGGAAAAGCATTTAGTCTTTTAAGTAAAATTCTAGCTGTGGATTTCTGTAAATTTTTAAGAAATGAAAAATTTTGTCAAATACTTCTATCAGGTAATTTTTCTTCTATAGCTTGTTAATATAGTATACTAATGGAAAGATTTTTCAATATTAAACCAACCTTGAATTTAAGAAATAAACCCAGGTTGGTAATGGTATATTATTCTTTTTATGTATTGCTCAATTATATTTGCCTATATGACACACACATGCACACATACACACAGAGACACACACACACACACACACACACACATTATCTTATATTGTTTTTTCCTGTCATTGGTATCAAGGTAACACTAGCTTTATAATATGAATTGAAAAATATTCCCTCTTATATTTTCTGGAAGAATTTATATAGAATTTAGTGTTAATTCTCTTTTAAATGTTTTGTAGAATTCTCTAGAGATACGATGTGGCTGTTGGAATTAATTTAATTTTTTGGAAGATTTTTATTTACCAATTTAATTTCCTTAATAGTTACAGGGCTCCTCAAACTACCATTTTATGTTGGGTGATGAGTATCAGTTTGTATATTTTGAGAAGTTCATCCATTTATTCTAAGTTGTCAAATTTATTTTTGTAGAAATGTTTCTAATATACACATGTTATTTTTGATGTCTCAAGATCTGTAGTCATATTTTCTGTTTCATTCCTGATTTCAGTAAAATGTATTCTTTCTTTCTCTCTCTCTTCTTTGTCACTCTTGCTAGAGGTTTGTCAATCATGGTTTCTAAGAGTTAACTCTCTGTTTCAAACACAAATTCTATCATTCTGTTTTCCTATTTTCAGTTTCATTTATTTCTGCTCTTATCCTTATTATTTTCTTCCTTCTGCTTTGGGTTTACTTGGCTCTTCTTTTTCTAGGTTACTGATATGGAAGCTTGGGTCACTGATTTATCATATTTCTTCATCTCAAATGTATGTATTTTGTGCTATAAATTTTCCTCTCAGCACTACTTTAGCCACATTTCACCCTTCTGATACATAGCATTTTCCTTTTCATTAGTTCAATATTGTTTTTTATTTTTTCTTGAGACTTTCTCTTTTACCCATAGAAATTTTTTAGACCTGTTTGGTTTAGTTATCAAGTGCTTGTAGACTTTCCTGATATTTTTCTATTATTCATTTCCAGTTTGATTCCTTGGTCACAGAATGCAATATGTATTATTTCAATTTTTTAAAATTTGTTCAGATTATTTTTAAGACCCTAGATGTGTTCTACACTGGCACATGTTCCATGTACACTAAAAAAAGTATATTCTGATATTTTGGGTGAAATATTTTATAACTATTACATTATGTTTGTAAATAGTTTTTATGGTATTTCTATAGGCTGATTTTCTATTATTTATATAAATTGCTAAGTAAAGGGTGTTAAAGCCCAACTATAATTGTGGATTTATGTACTCATTTTAGTTCAGTTCTCTCTCTCTCTTCCTTTGGGCTTTTATTTCACATATTTTGTTACTCTGTTGTTTGGTATTGTGTAGTGTCATATTTATGATTCCTATGTCTTTGTGGAAGATTGAAACATATCGTTATATAATGTCTATCTCTGGAATACTACTTTGTTCTGAAGCCTACTTTATCTGATATTAACGTCTGATGTTAATATGCTTTCTTTTGATTCATCTGTTCTCCTTTAATTTCAACCTGACTATATCTTTATATTTGAGGTGAGTTTCTTATGTACAGAAAGTCCTTGGATTATTTTTTTGTTAGTGGACATGGAGGTGATTTTTTCTTATCTACCCTGCCAATCTCTGTATTTTAACTAATATATTTAGACTACTTACATTAATGTCATTGTTAACATATTAGAATTTAAATATACCATTTTACTTTTTGATATTTTTTTCTATGTTTGTCTCTTTCTTGCCTTTCTGTAGAATACTTGAACATTTTTTGGAATTCAATTTTGATTTATCTAATTTGCTACTATCCTGATTTTATAAATTTATATATAGTATATATACCATACCTCCCTTTCAGTCTCTTTGAACTCCTCCATTAGTAATATAATTTTCTCAAATATTTTCACTATGTACATTTGTAATCAAATTAGATAATTTTTGCTTCAACCATAAAAGGTTTAGAAAATTCAAGAGACGTATTTTTTTTTGTATTTTTGCTACTGAGTCTTTCTTTTTTCCTTATATTTCAACATAGCATCTATTGCCATTTGTATTTTGTTTAGGGAACTTCTTTTAGTCATTTTTTTAGAGTAAGTCTGCAGAAATGAAATTCTCTGTGTTTTTCCTCATTTGAGAATATCTTGATTTCCTTTTCATTCCTAAAGGATATTTTCACCGAGTTTAGGATTTGGGGTTGAGAATTCCTTCCTTTCAGCATTTAAAAATGTTGGGCTACTTGTGTCTGGCTTCCATGGTTCCTAATTAGAAATTCACTGTATCTGAATTTTTGTTCAGCTATAGGTAAGGTATGACTTTTTTTCTCTCTCTCTCTTTGCTTTCAAGATTTTTCTTTGTATGTATTAATAGTAGTAGAAGTTTTATGGTGTGTCTTTGTGTTAATTTCTTTGGGTTTATCCGGTTCAGAATTTGCTCAGATTCTTGAATTTGTAAAATTATGTTTTTTTGTCATATTTGGGAAGTTGCAGCCATCAAGCACTTTTTGATCCCTGCTGTGTTTATTCTCTCCTTCTGGAATGCCAATGACATAAATGTTAGATATTTAATTACAGTCCATTGGGTTCCAGAGACTTTCTTAATTTTTTAATTGCATTATTTCCTTGTTGTTCAGACTGGGTAATTTTCATTGTTCTATCTTTCTATTCACTGATTCTTTCCTCTTTCCCCTCCATTCTGCTCTGAGCCCATGAACTGAGTCGTTCCTTTTGGTTATTGTATTTCTTCAGCTCTGAAATCTCTATTGGTTTCTTATAAATATATTTTGTTTTTTGCTAAGACTTTGATATGGTTAAGCTTTGTGTCCTCACCCAAATCTCATCCAGAATTATAACCCCCATAATCAGTGCTTGTCAAGGGAGACATCGGGTGGAGGTAATTGGATCATGGGGTGGTTTCCCCCATGCTGTTATGGTGATGGTGAGTGAGTTGTCACATCTGATGGTTTTATAGTGTTTGGTAGTTTCTCCTTCATTCACTCTCTTTTCTGTCACCTTGTGAAGAAGGTGACTTGCTTCCCCTTCGCCATGTTTGTAAGTTTCCTGAGGACTGCCCAGCCATACTGAACTGTGAATCAATTAATTCTCTTTTTTAATAAATTACTCAATCTCAGGCAGTTCTTTACAGCAGTATGAGAAAGGACTAATACAGACTTTCTATTTATTTTTTGATTTCTTTTTTTGTTTCAAGTATGTTCATAATTTCTTATTGAAACTTTTTTATGGCTGCTCTAAAATATTTTTCGGATGGTTCTAACATCCATGTCATCTTGACGTTGACATATATTGATTTTTTTTTTCAGTATGCAATCTTCCTGGCTTTTGCTATGACAAGTTATTTTCTACTGAAGTCTAGATATATTGGGTATTATGCTGAATTTTATTTAACCTTTTGTTTTTGCTGGCTTTCTCTGGCACTGCTTCAGCAGAGGAAGGGAGATATATTGCTTCATTATTGCCAGGAAGTGGTAGAAGTCCCGGTTCTTCACTTGCTCTTTACTGACACCTCAGGGGGTGGCTCCTTTTTATGGCTGGGTATTTGGAAATTCTGTCTTTCTACTGGGCCTCCACTGATGCCTCCTTGGCTGAGAGGGGTAAAAGGGCCTGGTTATTGCTTCCCATGTGGCCTCACTGAGACCACAGTGCAGGGGCAGTCTTTGTTAATGTTCAGTCGCTAGCGAATGTTCTGAGTCTCAACTAGGCCACCTCTGACAGCACCTCGGTGGGTCAAGGTGTCACCTCTTTACTGATGGGTGGAGATAGAAGTTCAGGTTCCCCAGGTGATTATCAGCCACATCACAGCAGAGGAAGCTCATGATGGTTTCCTTGAAAGGATAGTCCCAGGTCCCTATTTGACCTTCTCTGACATCATCCCAGTGCTGGTGTGAGGGAGCCTCATGAGACTAGGCTCACCACTAGACTTTTTTTTTGGTGTGGATGGAAGTGGAAATACAGTTTTTCTGTGGCGTTTGGCTAGAATAGAGCAGTTATCTAAATGTTTTTGCCTTGCTAGATCACACTCTTCCTGGTCCTTTGACAAGAGAGAGCTTGCTTTTGTTCAAGCTTTTTTTGACTGCATCAATTGGTGTTTTGAGGTTGCCAGCTTCTTCAGCTCCATGTCTGAGATATGTGAGGCAAAAAAAAAGAAAACCTAGGGAATTCACCACCATCTCATGCCTTGAGTACCAAGGTCTTTAGCTGGTCTGCCTATGTATTTTCATTTCAGTCTTCTTATGTTTGTTTTAGATATAATGTCCAGGATTTTTGGTTGAATAGGGAAAAGTACATTTACTCCATATTCCAAGAAGCAGAAGTGGATTAGCATAAGCTATTTTGTATGGAAATCTAACTGTTCTGAGTTCCTTTCTTTGCTTTATTGCAAACATTTTCTCTTACCTTCTGCGGGTGTTTGAAGATAAAGCCCTCCTTTAAAAAAAGAATTGTTCACAGTCACTAATAATTTGGGGTATGTGTTTAACGCTCTAATGAAAATTAAGAGAATAATAAGATGATTTGGAGTGGAGGATAAATAGAGAGTAAAACCAAGAGGATTCTATGGAAAAGGAATAAATTACTAAAGATTATCAGGTGAGTTTGATTTCTAAGAAACAGAAGAAGAAAAGAAAGTACTGATAACTCCCCTCCTTGCTACCGCCCCCACAAAAACAGACAAACAAAAAACAACCAGTGAGATTTGCCATTGAAGGTGCAATATTACCAGCAGAAACTTTCATTGACTTCCCAATTTATGGAAAGATTATACATCCCCATCTCATTGAGCCCAGGAGTGACCGCATGACTTGGCTTCACTAATGAAATGTTGGAAGAAATAAAATGTGTATACTCTGATCAGAAGTATAGAAGCCATCTCATGGTTCACATATCTGGTTTTTGCTGTCTGTAGAAAATGTTCCAGCTAAAGACTACATTGTCAATCTGGATTATGGAACAAAGACAACACAGAACAAAGCCAGGTCAGATCCACAATGCAAATAAATTTTAAGTGAAAAATGAACATTTTTTATTTTACTCCACTGAAAGTTTGGGGACATTTTTCACTTTAGCATAAGTCAACTTATCTTTTTTGTATTAATTTCTGATTAACGTAGGGCTGTGCACCTGTTCACTTACATGTCAAGTCTGAGTATCTCAGAAACACTATTCTTGCAATTTTTCTCTCGTTCCCTCTCAATTTCCCTTTCTTTACTGTCTCAGCCCCATCAGCATGAAAACATACTAAAATCATAACTATGCACCTAAAAGGAATTCTTCCTGTATACCAGCTATTGTATCCCTGTTCCTCTTTACAACAAAGCCCCTCCAAAAAGCTATTTACAATTTCAGTGTCCATTTCTTCTTCTTACATTATCTCTTATTCTTATCAGAGTATTTTTCATATCATTTCTCAAAATACTAAATTCAACAGTCAATGATCAATCCTTATCTTACTTGGTTTATCAATAACAATTTTCATTTCATAGCTCCTTCCTTCTTAAAGCACTTCACTTGGTCTTTGATTATCTTCCTACTCCTTCACTCTTTTATCCTCTAGTCCCTTCTCTTCTAATCATTGAAGTGCTCAAGTTCAGACTTTGGACCCATTCTAGTTTTACCCTTTTAAAGCAATGTATGTATTAGTATATTACAAGTACTGCCAATTCTACATCTCCACATCCAGGTTAGACACTATCCATAAAATCCAGACTCATATATTCTACTGCCAAATCAGCATCTCCATCTGACTGCCTTATAGACATCTCAACCGTATCAGGTCATAAATAGAACTCTTGAGTAGTTCCCTCAAACTAGTGTTTCCTACAATCTTTCTTATCTTATAGATGGCACCTCCATTCCTTCAGTTGCCCAAGCCAAAATTCTAGTCATTCTTGACTTTTAATTTACTCTCATCTCATGACAATATGTCAACAAACACAAGCCTTTAAAACCCAGAGTCTCATTACCCTCTGACAACCTTCATTTCTACCACCCTGATTCAAGCTATCATCATCTCTTACCTATTCTGCCTGTGTCAATGCTTGCACCCTTATTGACTATTCTCTTCACTTCAGTACAGATTGTTTTCAATATACAATCATAATACAAAATCAGATTATAAGACTTATTTCCTTATTTCATAGAATAATATACAGAGTCTTTACTATGACACATTATTCCTTGCATGATCTGGCCTCCTGTTTGCTTTTTGATTTCACATTTATTCCACTCCATCCAGTCTGACCTCCTGTCTAGACATGATCCTACCTTGCATTGTATTGGCCGTTTCTTCTTCTTGGGCTGCTACTGCATAAGATATAAGCATGGCTTGTATTGTTTTTCCCTTGTGCTCTGCACACAAATATCAAATCTTTGAGGAGGCCTCCCCTGACTACCTTGTATAAAATAGCCCTGACTCATTATTCTTTATGCTTTATTTTTCTTTAAATTACTTATTAACATCTCACCTAATGGATATATATTTGGTGACTGATTATTCTCCCTACAATAGAATGTGAATTCCTTGAAGATGAAGACCTTTTATGTTTTGTTCTGTTTTACTGCTATATCCCTGATACCTAACACAAACAGTTGAAGTATTCAAAATATATTTGTTGATTAAATGAATTAATTAATGTTTTTTATCAAGTTCTCTTTTTCTCTTTAACAATTGACACCATGATGCTAGAAGCTGTTGTTTGCATTATGTTTCTATATTATTTCCATAACTTCTCAGTGACTTCTATAAACTATATTAAATATTCCCATTTGATCTAATGCTTTTTGCCTTGAATTCAATTTTTTCTTATATAACTATAATCATTGCTGTCTCTATGTGTTTTTACTTCTATAATAATTTCCACATTCTTATACAGGTTGAGGATCCCAAGTCAGAAATTCAAAGAAGTCCAAAACCTGAAATTATTTTGAGCACCGACATCATGCTCAAAGGAAATGCTCATTATATCATTTTGAATTTTAGATTTTGGGATTTTTGAGTATTCAACCTGTAAGTGTAATACAAACATTCCAAAATCAAAAAGAATTCAAAATCCAAAATACTTCTGATCCCAAACGTTTAGGATAAGGGATGCTCAATCTATATTTTAAATTGTTGTATGTTTCTTATAAGTATCTTCTAAATTTATTTTTTGTTTGTTTTTATTTGTATGCATTTAAGGGGTACAAGTGAAGTTTTGTTACATGGATATATTGCATAATGATAAAGTCTGGATTTTAGTGTAACCAGCACCCACTAAATGAATTGTGTGATCACTTTAGAGAAACTTTTCATGGGAAAATATACTTTAAACATTAGAATCATTACTATTTGGAGTCAGTTATTCATCTCATTTTGTGTGTGTATCATATTTCCAAGTGGTATACATTTTTCTTTTTCAAAATTTGCCAAGCTGGATATATTTTATGTTACTTCCTTTTCTCTCTTTTATTTGTTTGGAATATATATATATATACACGCACACCTAAATACATGTATATGTATATATATTTATATACACACAAATGTAATAGTCAATTATGTAACTATTAGATTTACCTACATTGTATTATTGACAATAATTAATATCTACACTGTATCCCTTGAATGAGTTAAGATGTTACCATATATTTTATCTTTCCTTTTTTCATTTCCTAGATTTTGTTGAAATAATTTGTAATTTTTGTTCCAGATTGTCAAATCTGCATTATCAACATTTATTTAGAACTATGAGTTTACATGATTACGCTCAACACAGTATTTTATATACTAAACTTTACTCTTTTTTTCAAATTTACTTATTTTTTGATGAAGTATATTAAGCAAAAACCAGATTTAGGTTTGGGCATAAATGTTTTAATTCCTGATTAAGTCTAAAAATTGGTTTATTCTGTCCTCATTTGTGAAGCTCAACTGAAATTGGGTTTTAACGATAATGTTCTTCTCCTTCAGCACATTTAGACCTCACTTTATTGATTTGTTTCATTCTGTGATGCAGATTAGAAACAATATGTCTGATTATCAATCTATTACAGAGCAAATCTTTGTTCATTGTGGATATATATGAATGAGCTTTTAGTTTGATTCCTATTAGAAGCTAAAGTGTATTTCCTACATCTAAGCAAAATGTCTTGTCTGCTTTGCAGTGAATAAAGAACTGAAGTTCCAAGAGTCACCTGGGGGAGTGTTGAGGGAAAGGAAACAAAGCTCCTGGAGTTTTCTTTTAGAGAAGAGAAGAAGCATGCCTTTCCAGTGGTGGAAGCTCCTTACCTGTCCTTAAATTTATGTGGGGCAGAGCCTGATACTTTCTCTGTCTCAAAGCTCACTAAGACAGTGTCCTCCTATAGATCTCCAACTTTATCTGGAGAAATGGGCTCAGTCGTTAACCTGTGGGCAAACACTAAGCCAGCCTCCCAGAAGCTGGGGCATGAAGGCATTGATCAATCATCCTATGCAACAGCTCACAGCCCACTCGCTCTCCCAGACCTTGATGCCTTTAATAATCACGTTATTCTAGGGTTTTTCTGGGAAAGGTCACTTTGGGGAAAGTATTTCTTTCTTCTGTATAGGCCACTGGTTCTTTCTAGAAATTCCTTAATTGGAGGGAGGGTGGTTTCCTCTTATGACCCTTTTAGTTGAAACTCATATTGTTATTTTAGTGGTCACAAATTAATGTTTTAAGTACGTTATATCCTAAAATAATAGTTTGTATTGATATGTGGGTGTTTCCCTGTGTTGTATCTGTAATTTAAGAAATTGGTTGGGAGGATTATCATAATTTGTCTCATTTAAAATGAGAAATAGGCCAGGTGTGGTGGCGTATACCTGTAGTCTCGATTACTCTGGAGGGTGATGGAGGAGGACAGCTGCACTAAGGCACTGAGTTTGGCATTAATATGATAACCTCTCTGGAGCAGGAGACCCCCACATTGCCTAAGGAGAGGTGAACTGGCCCAGATCAGAAACAGAGCAGGTCAAAACTCCCATGCTTTCTTCTCACTTATAAGTGGGAGCTGAACAATGAGAACACATGGACGCAGGGAGGGGAACAACACACACTGGGGCCTGCCGCGGAAGGGCAGTGGTCAGTGGGGGAGAACATTAGGGAAAACAGCTAATGCATGCTAGGCTTAATACCTAGGTGATGGGTTGATAGGAGCAGCAAATCACCATGGCACACGTTTACCTACGTAACAAATCTGCACATCCTGCACATGTATCCCGGAACTTAAAAAAATACAGTACAACACAATAACGAACAAATAAAACATACAGCACATACAATTTTAAAAATCTTGCAACTTAAAAAAAAAAAACCTCCCACGCTGATTAGTAGTAGGCTCACACCTGTGAATAGCCACTACACTCCATCCTGGGCTATATAGTAAGACTCTATCTCTAAATAAAATAAGAAACTGGCTTCCAGTTAGATTTTTGTAGAGAATGTTTTGTTTTTACAGATGGAGTACTGATTTAGGCAGAACCTGCGTTAATATTTTTGATTTTTAAAATGTTTTCCTGCCATTTAAATGTGATTTATAAAATGGAGAGAGATAACCTTCAGTTCCCAGTTAGATATATTAAGTTAGAAATGTGTAAACTCTAATAAAACCATGTGTTCCTCAGTGTCTTATTCTCAGCCTCTTCTACACCATTGATAGCGTGACAAAGGCTAGAGCTGGTGTTATATGTAATATGCAATCATTCAGAACCCTATCACATGGGACTTGGCAAGAATCCACATTGTATAACAAAAATGACCTTAATTGTATGCATAAAATAGGGCAATCTAAAATCTTCACATTCCTATCTATATATTCCTTTTCTTGTGGGGCTGTAACTGAATCTACGCAAAGATCACTAGCAAATGCATTCTGAAATACATAGCTGGAAACAAAAGGAACGATAGAAAACGTATTAAATAAGCATCAGGTATTTTGATTTGAAAAAAGACTATTAAATCCTAAGAGGAGAATAGAGGACAGACATTCAGGAATTTTTCTACACCTCACTTTACTAAAATTTGTACTGATTCATGTTAAGTATCTGGCTGAGGCCGCAGGTCAGTACAATTTTAACTTATGAATAGTCTTCAATCAAAAAAGTAATAGCAAGTTTCTTATAGCTCTCAACAGTAAGAATAAGTGTTACATAAATGCATTATTCTTAAGCCTATGAGAGTCCGTGGAAGTCATTTATGGCTCTCATTCTCAACCATTAGGTGTGTTAAAAACAAATATGTCACAGCTTAAAGGATATTGAATGTCCAGTGTTCAAGAGTTTCAATTTATTTTCTATTAATCTAAATATCTTTCAGTTTAGGAAACCAAAATATGTTTGTTTGTTTGCATGTTTGTTTAATTTATAACTATAAACCTTCTCTACTTTTAGAAAGGATTTGAATCAGCTTATTCAACAAAAAAAGCACAATACATACAATAAATCTCTTTAGAATGGAAATAGAAATAATAAACTAAAAAAAGAAAACATGGATGAAGCAAAAAATCCAGTGAATGGGGTTTCTATACATAGTTGATTTTCATTTATATTAGGTTTAAGCTGCTTTATTTTTGAGACAAGACGAAAGAATGAGAGAGAGAGAAGAATACGAATTACTATTTCAGTTAATATTTTTGCATCAAGGAAAAAGTGAACAGCAGTGGCAAAGAGAAAAATAAAAAAATTTATTAAGTGCCTACTTTGTGATAGAAATTGTGTAAAGACACATAAACATATATATTGCCAAAAAGACCTCGTGTCATTTTGAAAATTCTTTGAGCTATAAATATTATTCTCATTTTACAGTTAAGAAAACTGAGCTTCCAAAAGATGAATAGTTTTTCAAAGTTCCCATTACAGGAAGGTGGTATGCCAACGACTGAATTTTGGTCTTGTTACACCAAAACAGCTTTCATAGACCATAAAGAAGAGCTTTAAAAATAAACATAATTTCCGAATATCCACATGCACGCATATACATGCGTCCAATGTATACACACACACCATATAGAATATCAAAGAGCTTCTCGCCATGTTCAAAACCTGGGAAAGAAATGATACATCACTTCAGTTTGTAGGTAATCTCTCGTCTTGGCTATTAAAGATACAAGTTACGGAAAGTTAGGATGTGGTAGAGCAAGGATCTTCTTTCCTTTCCTTACAGGAAGATATTTCTGACTCAGCAAATAATATCAAGTTGAATCATCATCTCAAGACTACAAAGTGGATTTTACACAAATGTATCACAATCCATTTTCTGTAAGTTATCATGACCATGCTGAGGTGTTTCTCAGATCACAGCTGGAGATGAAGGAGAGGCCCAGAGAGTTGAATTTCTTCTGGTTTCTCCCTCACCCTCTTTGAAAATAGCAGTTCTATTTAAAACTATTTTATATATTGGCACTAGCATTAGCTAGCTATTGCTGTGTAACAAATTATTCGTAAGCTTAACCACTTAAAATTTATTATTTATTTTCTTACAGTTTTGAGAGTCAGCAATCTGGGAGCAGCTTAGCTGTGTTGTTATGATTCAGGGTCACGCATGAGGTTGCAATTAAGATGTTGGCCAATGCTGCACCATCCAGCTCCAGGATGACTAATTAACATAGCCTTTAGCTAGAGGCCTCAGTTCCTCACCACATGGACTTCCTCATATGGCTGGTCCTCATGACATGGCAGTTAGCCTCTTTCAGAGTGAATGACTCAAGAGAGGGAGCAGTGTCCTTCTTGACCTAGTTGCTCCCTGCCATTTCTGCCATAGTCTGTCTATTAGAAATGAGTCCCTAAGTCTAGCCCACACTCAAACCAAGAAGAATTAGACTCCACCTGCTGGAGGAAGGAGCATTGAAAAATTTGTAGACATATCTTAAAATCACAAAATAATTCCACATAAGATGCCATTTTTAAGTGTTTTGCTGCTCTAAAAACAAAAGGTTAGAAAATATTTCTCTGAATTAACTTCATTAATGTACATGACAATTCAATTATATTCCCATTTAGTCATTACAAAGCTTGTACTTAAGAAACCTTAAGGGAAGATAGAAAATTGTGAAATCAGCAATCAGCAGTATAAGAGATGTTCTAAAATTTTATGAAATATCTCATAAATATTAAGTAATATTTAAATGCTTTTGAGAATCTCTGCATCTCCTATATAGATTGCATTATTGTTTTACATATTTAATTTGTATGACATATAGGGGAAGCTCTAAAGAAGTGTGAACTATCAGTGAAATATAACCTGGGCTTTTGGCCATGAAACAATCATATTGAGCAGATAAGTGCTGACTGTCCATGCTAACATATTTTCTGAGATCAGTGATACAGATGATTTCTAGTTTTATTCTTTCCAGTAATACTAAGTTTAGATATCTATCTTATAGCTCAACTTGAGCACTAAGACTCAGAAATTGAAATTGAAAGTATACAGCTATGAAGTTCAGGAATTAATTGAATGGGCATTGTTGAAATCCAAATTAGTAACCTGAAAGATTAAGAGATTAAAACCACTGAAGAATTCCACATAAGATGCCATTTAAAAAATTAAGATTTTGCCATAAGATAATGCAAAAATAATAATAAAGAAGGGAAATAATAAGAAAACATTAGAGAGCTGGAGGATGAATCCAAGAGTACTAACCACAAATAATAGGTAATCCAGAAAGAAAAAGCAACAAGTGAACACAGCAAAACCGTGATTAAATAAATTTTTAAAATTTTTCTGAGAAAAAAATTTAGGAAAGAACTGTAACCAGAAATACAAATGTTAGGATGGCGATATCATTTTAAGAGAAGAAACTGAATAAGGGCAAGCAATTAACTTTGCAGAGCACACAGTTCAATTTAAATGGATAATGAAACAGTGGCTGCAAATACAAAATTTAAGCACTCAGGCTTGTTGGCATAGAAAATACATACTGTTGGTGAAAACATCATAATAGTCTGGTGCTAAAAGTACTAAGATATCTCAGAAAAAAAATAAACAAATGAATAGATCATTAAAAAACAGATAGGATGTAGAGGTAGACTATTCTCAATATCTCTTTTTGGACAATAAGGAAACAGAAAAATAGAGTTTATAATTAGGAGAAATTATTTATAAATTACTTTCATATAACAGACAAATGTATTTTACTATGACAAAGGTATGAGGCCATTAGAGCAATGGAATATACAATAAAACTCCAAAATAGCAGCTTGTCCCCACCAGTAAAAATGAAATGGCAAAAAGGTAAACAATAATGTAATATAAACAGTAGACATACATGAACCAGAAGAAAGAAAATCTATTATATCCATTGTTATGCTAAATATGAAAAATTACAGCATTCATACTTTTGTATGAAAAAGATATTAAGAAAGAAAACAAAGACAAATTATTCTTGTAGTCACACTTGTAAAGGGTCATTATTTATGAAGGACATTGGATAAAACGTGGAGAGACACAGGAAGAAAGGGAGGAAGGAGAGGGCTTGGGAGGGAGAAAGAAATACTAAAGGACTTCACTGGAAACTTCCTCCTATGCTTATTAGAATTATTCACCCAGTCCAGGTACAGTGGCTCCTGGCTGTAATTCCAGCACTCTGGAAGGCCAAGGCAGGAGGATCACTTAAGCCCAGGAGTTTGAGGCTGCTGTGAGCCATGATCACACCACTATACTCCAGCCTGAGTGACAGAGGAAACTCTGTCTCAAAAGCAAAAACTAAAACAAAAGCAGTAAGAATTACTCACCCAGCTACAAATTAAAAGGAAAAAATTATTTAAAAAAAAAATTTTGTTTAAGTTCCAGAATACATGTGTAAGATGTACAAGTTTGTTACATAAACATGTGCCATCGTGTTTTACTGCACCTATCAACCCATCACCTAGGCATTAAGCCCCACATGCATTAGCTATTTATCCCGATGCTCTCCCTCCCCTTCCCCATCCCTGCATAGGCCCCAATGTGTGCTTTTCCCCTCCATGTGTCCATGTGTTCTCATTGTTCAGCTCCCACTTACAAGTGAGAACATGTGCTGTTTGGTTTTCTGTTCCTGCATTAGGTTGCTAAGGATAATGACTTCCAGCTCCACCCATGTCCCTGCAAAGAACATTATCTCATTCCTTTTTGTGGCTGCATAGTATTCCATGGTGTATATGTACCACATTTCTTTTATCCAGTCTATCATTGATGGGCACTTGGGTTGATTCCATGTCTTTGCTACTGTGAATAGTGCTGCAATGAACATACGCATGTCTGTATTACTATAATGATTTATATGTATATATTTATGTATTTATATATATAATATCTAATGATAGGAATATATAATGATTTGTATTCCTTTATATACCCAATAATGGGATTGCTGGGTCAAATGGTATTTCTGGTTCTAGATATTTAAAGAATCGCCACACTGTCTTCCACAATGGTTGAACTAATTTACATTCCCACCAACAGTGTAAAAGAGCTTCTATTTCTCCACAGGCTCGCCAGCATCTGTTGTTTCTTGACTTTTTAGTAATTGCCATTCCCACTGGAGTGAGATGGTATCTCATTGTGGTTTTGATTTGCATATCTCTAATGATCAGTTGTGTTGAGCTTTTTTAAATGTGTTTGTTGGCCACATAAATGTCTTCTTTTGAGAAGTGTCTGTTCATGTCCTTTGCCCACTTTTTAATGTTTTTTTTTTTTTCTTGTAAATTCACTTAAGTTCCTTATAGATTCTGGATATTAGACCTTTGTCAGATAGATAGATTGCAAAATTCTTCTACCATTCTGTAGGTTGCCTATTTACTGTGATGGTAGTTTCTTTTGTTGTGAAGACACTCTTTAGTTTAATTAGATCCCATTGGCCAATTTTTGCTTTTATTGCAATTGAAATCTTTGCCCGTGCCTGTGTCATGAGTGGTATTGCCTAGATTTTCTTCTAGGGTTTTTATAGTCTTGGGTTTTATATCTAAGTCTTTAATCCATCTTGAGTTAATTTTTGTACAAGGTATAAGAAAGGGATCCGGTTTCAATGGAAACACTTATTTTAAAAGATATCACCAGAGTTGGGGAAGATTTTTTAAAAAGTTTGGAAGATGGATGGTGGTGACTGCACAACAACGTGAATATCCTTAATGCCATGGAGCTGTATCTTTAAAAATAGTTAATATAATAAATTTTGTTATTGATATCTTACCCCAAGAAAAAAGTTAACATCAGGATATTTGTGGTTTTAGTGTTCTAATAACTCTTAATGACGTAGGAAAATATTAAGGGAACAAAAATTAAAAACAAAAGAAAGAGAAAAGAAAACCATAGCCACATTGTAGCAGTCCATCATTTAAGTTCAAATGCTAAACACAGAAAGTTTTCATTTGTTATTTTGAATGCCTACCATGCTCTTTTTTATTTAAAATGTGGCCTTTGAAACTAGAAAAGTAGTCCTGGCTCTCAGCTCAGAGCAATATTGAGGAAATGTTTAATAAAAGGATAAAGGATATGAATGCTTTTGTTCTAGATTCTTCTGCTTTTGGGTAGACACATATCATCTCATCTTCCCAGTTCTATTTCCCTAGTAGAAAGCCAAGAATTCTGCCACAGCAAATCCAAGATAAACCCTCTGTATTAGTTTGTTCTCACACTGCTATAAGGAAATATCTGAGACTGGGTGATTTATAAAGAAAAGAATAATTGACTCATGGTTCTGCAGGCTGTACAGGAAGCATGGCAGCATCTGCTTCTGGGGAGGCCTCAGGAAACACAGTCATGGCAGAAGGCAAAGGGGATGCAAACTGGCTTTACATGGCTGGAGCAGGAGGAAGTTTGGGGCGGCGGGGAGGTGCTTCACACTTGTAAAACAACCAGATCTCATGGGAACTCACTTACTATACAGCACCAAGAGGGGATGGTGCTAAACCATTCATGAGACACCTACCCCCATGATGCAGCCACCTCCCACCAGGTCCCATCTCCAACACTGGAGGGTACAACTCCACATGAGATTTGGGTAAGGACACAGATCCAAACCATATCACCTTCTATCTTCATGCAGCCCACACTCAGTGCATTAGTACCAGAGACTGGTGGCTTAAACAACAGAAATTTTATTTTCCCCACAGTCCTGGAGGCTAGAAGTCTGAGATCAAGGTGTCAGTAGAGTTGGTTTCCTCCAAGGCCTCTCTGCTTGTTTTGTGGATAGCCATATTCTCCCTGTAGCTTCTCATGGTCTCTGCTCTGTGTATGTCTGCTTACTAATCTCCTCTTAGAAAAACACAAGTCATGTTGGATTAGCGACCACCTTTAAGACCTAATTTTAATTTAATTACCTTTCTACAGATCCTTTCTCCAAATACAGTCAAATTCAGAGATAATGGGAAATTAAGACTTTGATGATTCAAATTTATGGGAACACAATTTAGCATATAACCCCTGGTTTCTTTTATAGCTGCTTGCTGAGGATAGGAGGGACAACATTTCACTCCCCCAGACTTACCAATGAACAGGCTGCCGGGAGGCATTTTGGGGTTCATCTTCCAATTGCAAAATCGATAAAAGAGACTGCTTAGAATAACCAGGGCCAAGAGATATAGAATATTACTTCACCAGCAAAACAATAGCCTCTGATTATTATATTATGGCATTAACCTAGATATTTTGTGCCAGGCCCTTGGTGAATATGGACCAGTGACAAAAATAAGAAAATACTTCTAAAAACCTGAAAGTTAGGATCTGAGTTGTCTTTTTTTCCTGAAAGGTATGGCATTTCTCTCAGATCAAATGAGTAATTTTTTGTTTAAGTTGCAAATGATTAAGGCTTATATAACTTTTAAGGATTTTAAACTACATATATTCTAGGGGGAGGGGGTGTGGAAAATATAATATAATCAGCTCCAGAAATATAGAATCAGTGTCTTTGAACAGAAGTGTCTCAGTTTATTCATCCATCAAATATTGTTTTAGTATCTATCATATTAGAAGCACTCTACTAGTTGCTACAAGCAACAATTACTGGAAGAGACCATCTGTGTCTTCTTGGAGCTTACAGCCTGGTGGGGAGGGATACTGTGGGCTATATAACCTCTTCACATCACACTCATCATATAAAATAATGGAATATTAAAGCTAGAATGAAAAACATCAAATATTCTCAAACCTACTATGAATTTGAATCTGTCAAGGTTCTATAAAAGTATTGCTGTTTGAGAAACACTCAATTAAAAATTGATTGCTGAATAAACAGTTTTCCAAAGAGGGTATACAAATGGCTAATAAGCACATCATTAGCCACCAGGGAAATGCAAATGAAAAGCACATTGAGTTACTACTTTGTATGCATTAGGTTGGCTATAATGAAAAGGACAGGTAATAACAACTGTTCTTGAGGAGAAAATGGATCCATCACACACTGCTTGTAGAAATGTAAAATGCTACAGCCACTTTGGAAAACAATCTAGACATGCCACAGAATATTAAACATATTCACCATTTACCCAGAAATTCCACTCCTAAGTATATATCCCAAGGAAATAAAACACATGTTCATACAAAAATTTGTTAACACACATTCATAGCAGCATTATTCATAATAGCCAAAAAGCGAGAACAACTCAAGCATCAATCAAGTGATGAACTGATGAGTAAATGTGCTATAGCCACACAATGAAATATATTTAACAATAAAAAGGAATGAAGTTCTGATTCATGCTGCAACATGGACAAACATTGAAACATTATGCTAAATGAAAGAAGTCAGTCACAAAAGACAACCTATTGCATGATGCTATTTGTATGAAATGTCCAGAAAAGGCAAATGTATAGATACAGAAAGATAAGTGGTTCTCTAGGGTTTCTGAGAAGTTGGAGGGAAATGGGACCTGACTGCTAATTGGAATAAGGCTTTTAGGCAGCTCGTTAGTCAAGTGGTATGATTCTTGTTTGCAGGGGGTGTGGGAATGAGGCTTCTTTTTGGAGTGGTGAAATTGTTCTAAAATTGTGACAATGATTGCACAATTTTGTGAATATACGAAAAACTGTATACTTTAAACAGATGAATTGTATGCTGTGTGAGTCCATCTCAATAAAGCTGTTATTTCTAAAATGCCAATTGCTTCCATTTTAAATTTCTTGTCAATATCATGTTAAATGAAATGAAAAAACAGGCGCAAAAATAGAACAGCCATTCCTGATATAATCACCAAGATAACTCAAATTATGTATTTATTCTTTACAATTTCCATCAAAACCATGGCTCAACCTTAGCAAAGTCAGGGAAGGAATCACATTTTTCTAGTTCTCAGAACAATGTTCTTTCTAGTATACCACCATAACACTTAATCATTTCTCCTGATTTATCGCATTCACCAGATAGTACAGTGAATATCACTCCGTGGAATCCTGCAGTACACTACACAAACTGCAGTACACAGTGACCCTGATTGGATCAACACTCCAAAATGTAAAAGAGGTCTACTATTAAGTACTTGAACTCTCAAAGGTTATATACGCCCTGATTTGCTTACTGGGACTAACCATATATCCTTGCATTCTATTATCTTTTCCCAGGACCATAAAATCAGCATTAAGAAAAGCAAAGCATTTACTGATAGCATTTACTGCAAGTTACCTCTCCGAAAAGAAACCAGTGAAATCAGGGACTGCTCACTAGGTGAATAAATGTGTCTTGGTGATTTTCTCCAGGTTAGCAACCCTATGCAACCTTCAAAAACAAACCTAAATCATTTTAGATTTAGAGGAATGTAAACAGTCAGCATATGATAAAATTTGGTAATTTAATTTGTTTCTCTTAATTTAATTTTCACACGCCAAAGGTGCAGACTAAAAGGGTATCAAAGTGCAGGGAACAACTTTATAGAATTACCCTTGCTCCCTGTAAGAGGTTATGAAGATGACATTGGGGAGCATTTTCCTGAACCACTAAATTTTAATGCATGGCTGATTTGGGCATTTTGAGATGAACTGAGTAAAGGGCTGATCTGATTTCCTCGAGATTTACTGTGAGCATAGATCAAAAATACACATCCTTGGTGTTTCCCTAAGGTCCTTCTGTTGTCTGTTTAGAAGGCAGGGCACTATATAAGTAAAATGCTGAATCATGTCCAGTTTATGGAGATGTTGAACACAATTTTTTTAAAATACTGATTCTTCTTCAACTGGTCCAGTGAATTAATAAGGAAATTTATTTAAATAATATAGTAAGAAAATTGATATGTTTAATAACTTAAAAATCATGAAGAAACACAACTCATTCCCCAATAATAGTTATTAAAAAGTTAATATTACCTTTATTTTTTATCAGAAAGGTAATGCCTATGCCTTAAAGAAAAGGTTAAATATAAAGAACATTTTTACTATCCCAAGAGCCACTAGCACAAAACAACGTTAATGTGTTAGCGTATTTCCTCCCATTTCTCTTCCACAAGTATGATCTGTTTTGTTTTTCAAAGCATCAATCATCTATTGAAACCATGCTGTTTATCTTTACAGTCTGGGTCCAATGTACAGTATTTAAATCTGAATGTCATGTTCTTTACACACACATACACACACACACACACACATGCACACACAAGCTTCACCCATCATTCTCTCATCCAAAGGACAAGTACTATTTGCCCTAGTTTTCTTACCTTAGCCAGAATATGTACCCATCCCTTTGAAGATAAAGAAGGTGGAAGATTCCAGAATTTAGAGCTGATTAGTCTGGTCTAAACAGTTCCCAAAACATGGGGTTGAAATGAAACCTGAAAAAAAGGCAATTGCCCCTGTCAATGCTGAAACATACCAGTATCCTGTACAGTTCCAATGCTAATGCTTGGGCCTGAACCTTCTGTAGAAGAAGTTAATGCCTTTCCAGGCAGGTCACAGAATTTCTTTAAGATGGGAGGCAGGCAATCTTTCCATCAGTGATATAGGATCTAAGGATGTTTAACACCATCACTGGCCTTGGATTCCAATATTATAACTATTTGGATTCAGTCATAAAAGCCATTCTGCTGAAGCACAAGCCTTGCTTGCATAGAGTATATCCCTATGTCACCCATAAGAGAACAACACCATTTCCTTTGACCTGTAGTTTGAGAGCACGAAAGAGCCTATTCAATCATGCTGTGCCTTTCTACTTTTATTGACATTTCATTTCTTAGGTCACATTGCTTTGACCTGATCCCAGGGCCTCACTCAGGGCTACCTCAGTCCAACTATCTTAGGAGAAAAGAGTTGGGTCTTGATCCTATCTCTCTGAAAAAGTTCCCGGGCACCTTATGTAAATGAGCTCATTAATTTCAAGACAAACTTCCAGTTGCAAAAATCATTGCTGTCCTTAAGGAGATAAAATTTTGCCTCACCAAATCTAGTTACTATAAAGACAAGGCAACATCATTTGGCAATTAAGAGCATGGGTTCTGAAGCCTCAATGTCTTGGTTGAAATATCACCCTTGTTATTTCTTTTCTTTATGACCTTGTCAAAATACTACAAATATTCTGTTCCTAGACTTCCTTATGTGCATAACAGGAATGATATCAGTACTTCCTTTACAGAGTCGTTACGAGAATTCAATCAGGTTAAAAATGTAATGCACTTAGAAAAGTGTCATATAGTAAACACTGAGTACATGCTGGCTATCAGTGTCTTGATTGTTTTTACTTATGATTATGAATATTTTATTATTTTTAATGACTACCTATTTTGTATTGAATGAGTGTAACAACAATTCTCTTATAATTGGACATTTAGTTTCTTTTCAGTTTTTACTATTAGAAACTATTATTTATTTGATATAAATATCTTTGTGCAAGACTTTTTCATGTTTAGTGGTTTTTTTTTCTGAGTTGCACTTCCCCCAAATGTAAATTAATAAATCAAGGAATAAATAGTGTAAAGTTCCTGATATATTTTGCCAAAATATCTTACAGGACCACTCCGATTATTTTCACCAATTTTGGCACCAATTTAGTCTCAGAATTCAAAAGGAAAAATATGAAGAAGAAAAATGCACTTAGAAAAGTGTCATATCACAAACAAACACAAAAGAAGCACAAAGATTTTATATCAACATAGTTTATAATAGCAAAAACTGAAGAAAAACTAAGACTCTCCCAAAAGATTTTTTAAAAGATTTCCAACACAACCATCAGGAATTATTATGGCTATTATTCCCCATCTTTTGTTCTGCGAGCAATAATCCCATGCCAAATTTACACATAGATGTTCCTTGCTTTTGACTTTTCATGGACTTGAATTTCAACTCAATAAAAACACAAAGTGGTAGCTGACCTGTAATATAAAGTCTCAGTTAATACATCTGTCAGTTAATATTGCTTAACTATTTACTCTATCAAAAGCCCTACAATGAAATCCGGAGAAATGAAGGAGTGACTTAGAAGAAAATACCCTGAGATAAATCAGAAATACATATACTAAGGGTAGCAGATAAAGAAAACTTGGAAAAACAAACTCCTTCCCTGCTGTCAAATGTTATTATAGAATAGCAGTACACTATAGTGGTTAACCTAAGCTCTGCGATTAGACTGATTAGTGCAAATGTGAAGTCCATCACACACGAAAAATTTTACTTTGAGCTAATCTTACAGTTAAATTTAGATAAAATCACATGGTAGGTTGAATGTAAATTTCAATATGGAAATTACTGTGCATAGTACACGTATGGCTGAATTTAGCTTGTCCCCTAACATTCAGTTCCCTACCCCTCATAGAGATTTGGATGGGCATGTAGCCACACAGCTTTACCACATTCCCCAGCAAACCTTGCATCTGTGCTTGGCCATGTGATAAAGTTTTGGCCATTGCGATGTGAAAAAAAATTAAATGTACAATATCTGGATATTGTCTTTAAAAGGAGTGGCCATGTGATAGAGTTTTGGCAATTGGGATGTGAAAAAAAAAATTAAATGTACAATGTCTGGATGTTGCCTTTAAAAGGAGTGGATGTGTACTCTGACTCTTCCTACAGGCTGATACTTGGTGAGAAGTGGTTTATCCCAGGCAGAGGGCCCCATTGGAATCTCGGGGGAACTGCTCTTTGAATATGTATAATGAAAAGAATCTGAGTGCCAGAGATGAGTTTTAGTTAGGCACAATGATGTGTCCCTCAAGAAGACTTGTGGCCTCAGCTGCTAGGAGTGACTGCAACTAAGCAGCCTTCAGCTGTTAGGCCCTTAAGGGATTTCCTCAGTGGTAGAGAGTCACTGGGTTCAAGGATACACCCTTCCCAAGGAAGCACACATTCAAAGACTAGTTGTGGTGGGAGTGGGGGGTGAAAGCCCAGACAGTTCTGCCAAGAAAGGGACAATTTTGATGGGCCATTTTAATTCTGTGGGATCAACCTAGGCTGTCATCATACCAGCATTTCAGCTCTACCTCTCTCACTGCCCTAACTTGCTTCCTTCCACAGATTTTACTCCCACTGGTAGCCCCTAATGAAAATTACATATGCTACAATTGGTTTCAGAGTCTGCTTGACTGAGAATCCATCCGGTTGTGACATGCATTTTATTTCTCGTACTCCTCGAAACACATTATTTACTTAGATTATAGTCACCATAGTCATCTGTTTTAGTTTTTTTATATTTCCTTGGCCACTATTTCTTCTCGTTTGTAAGTTATTTCCCCAATTCATCATGCCCCCAAACTCACTTCCTAGTCCTTTTCCTTTTTTAAAAAATTCTCCCCACATTCTCTTGCTGATATTAGCTAGTTTTGTTGCTTTAAATACCATGCAATCTGTTTTCAATACAGCAGCCAGAACAGTCATGTTAATATACCAAGTTATGTCATTTCTTTCCTGAAAACCATTCCACAACTTCTTATCCCAATCAGAGTCTAACTCAGTTCTTTGTTTTGTTTCGTTTGTTAGAATAGTCTGCAAGACCTGATACCAGTGGTTCGCAACCCTGGATGTACATTAGAATCACCTGGAGATCTTTAACCACTACTCCAGCCTGAAACTCAGCACAAACGAATTAAATAAGAATATCTGGAGGTGATATGTGGTCCTCACTAATTGTGTAGCTCTTAATAAGAGCATCTGACATGCATCTCTAGATTTAAGAAGCACTGCCTTAGAACTCTAACTCCTTGTTCTCTCTGATCTCCTCTCCTAGCACTCTGGCCATATCTCACTGAGCTTCAGCCTCACTGGACCCTTTGTCATTTTTTAAACACACCAAGCAACACTCTGGACTCTGAGCTTACTGTTTTCTCTGCTTGGGACGCTTTCCCTCACGTATCTGATGGTTCACTCCTTCACCAGCCTCAGATCTTTGCCAAATTTCACTGACCCATTAGTCATTTTCCAACTTATCTATTTGAAAGTGTCACCCCCTCCTTCTTCAAAACTTTTAATTTCTCCAAGCATTTATCATATGTCATTATAGGTGTTTTACTTATTTGTTATTTCTTAGCTTCCTATACTAGGTTCCTATTGCCATTGTAACAAGTTACTACACATTCCATCTTAAAATAACACAAATTTATAATCTTACAGTTCAGGAGGGTCAGAAGTTCAAGATGGAAATTACCGAGCTAAAATCCAAGGTGTCAGCAGGGCTTTGTTTCTTGTAGAGGCTATAGAAGAGAATCCATTTCTTTGCACCCTCCTGCCTCTGGAGATTGCTGGCATCCCTTGGCTCATGGCCCCATTTCTCCTTTTGCAAAGCCAACAATCCCAGTACTCAGGCCTCTACTTCTGTGGTCACATCTCCTTCTCTGAGCTAACTCTTCTGCTTTCCACTTTTTCTCGTGAGAATCCTTGTAATTATATTGGGCAGCCTGATAATCTACGATAATCTTACCATCTCAAAATTCTTAATCATATTTGCAAAGTCCCTTTTGCCATATAAGGTAACACAGTCACAGGTTCCAGAGACTGGCATGTAGGCATCTTTTGAGACAATTATTCTGCCTATTATACTTCCTCCTCTCAAATATATTCTCCCTGAGAGGGGATTTCTGTCCACGTGGGTCACTGCTCTATCCCACGTACCTAGAGCAGCGCCTTTTTTGTTAACAATTTGCTTAATTAATTTATTAATTCAGTGACCTATGACTCCTCCAAAGCTGAGATGAACCCAACAGGTGATGAGCATCTTGGAGATTTTTCCACCTCATCAAGTTATTTTATTTGGCTACATATAATATGCTAGAAGGAAATTCGTTTCTACATACTGCTTTTAATAGCCAAAGTATGCTATCCTAAAATATTTTATGAACATCTGCTTTATATTTGCTACCAAGCCCATAAGGGACAATCTTAGCAGAATCAAAGCCAGATTCACTCAGCTTAGAGCTCAAACCAGACAGTTAAAATAAATTTAGATGGAGGAAAGTGATCCAAAGATTCCTAGACTCATCAAACCACAGACAGATTCAGAAGAAATATTAAAAGGTCACTTGATGTATTCCCGTCTTCATATGAGATTAAGATGTCACAAACTTAGGCTTATCACTGTTTTAAAATTTGTACTTACCTTTGAGCTCCTTCAGATAAGGAATTATATCTTATTTATTTTTTAATCTTTAGTATCTAGTACATAGTAAGCATTCAATATGTGTTCTGGAATGATATATTGAATAAATAAATGTAACATAAAATTCTTCATGCCATAACAGCTGAATATGGAGCTGAAAATCAAATTTAGAGAAAATAAGCACCCCATCTTTATGAACTAAAAAGAATTTTATAAAATAATGTTTATAATCATATCTCTAAATCAATTATATTAGTACCAAGAAATAACAGCTATGGCTGCAGCTATAGTAAAGCCCACCTCTGAATACTGTCAAAGCCAGGTTTGTACTTATACCAATGACCTTTTGCAACCATTCTCCCAATTACACAAGCCAAAACTTAGGAATCATCTCTGCTTTTCCACTTTCTCTCCCATGCTTACATTCCATCCACCACCAAAACCTGTGGCTCTGTTTTCAAAATACATCCCTTGTAAAAGTGATTGTTAATGTTCAACAAATATCCCCATTCTTTTGCACATTTCCTAATCCCCATGTAGTTAGGTTGGAGCCATGGGATTAAGTCAAAGAAATTTG
Organism: Nomascus leucogenys; assembly: GCF_006542625.1. Lineage (NCBI taxonomy): Eukaryota > Metazoa > Chordata > Mammalia > Primates > Hylobatidae > Nomascus > Nomascus leucogenys. The sequence continues at coordinate 15,941,744 of NC_044382.1, read as the reverse complement.
AATGGCAACAGTGACTATCTCCAAGGCAATTAGGAAATGGTGGTCATCCTTTATCTCCCTCTTCCTCAGCTGTAGTGACCTTAAAGGCCGCATGTTCCAGATGGCATAGCTAGAAGACTGAAGATGCTGGGATTCTTGAGTTGCCATTTGGAGGAGGGCCACTTTGGAGAGCTTCCCAAACTGCTTTGGGCTGTGAGATAAGAAATGCACTTATATTGGGTCAAGCCACTGAGATTATGGGATTTGTGTTTTGCAGCAGCTGGCATTAATTACTCTAACAAATAACAAGATCAGTGCCAAGAATGGGCGGGGGCTTCTCTAACAAAAATGAAAACAAAAATATGTGGTGTCTGCTCTGGAGTCAAATGTCAGGACAGCCAAGAAAGGGATAGTGGAGGTTGTAAATGTATTAATCCTTCGTATACAGAAAGAAAACATGTGATTATGCTATTACCTACAGCAACTTATGATCATATAATTACTGAGCTAGCAACTCCAGGGAAATAATTGTAAAACAGAAAATTAGTAGTGTTAGTCGCCTGGTATAGGCTCTGAAAATGTTACCTCATCACAGAGGCCTTTTCTCTCCTCTCCACTCACAAGTTAACCCTTTATTCTACTCTTGATGCTTCACATGACTCATCATTATCCTCAATTATAATATATCTTTGTTTATTCACTGAGAACTTGTCTCACTAGAATAAAATCTCCATGAGAAAGAGGCTTACGTCTCACATTTACCACTTTTATCATTAGAATCTTTAACAGTACCTGACACATAATAGCAAAAATGTATTAAACAAATAAAAGAATGAATGTGTATTCTCTAATTATTGGTTTCAGATGAAGGTTCCTTAATATGCATCAGTGTCTGTCTTTGCTTCTCCCCTCTCTCCCTCTCTCTTTCACCCTCTTGTTCATGTTCATACAGTCTCTCATCTCTTTTTTTCTTTGTGTATCTGCTTTATGTTTCTTTCCCTAGAGACTGGTTTCTCTGCTTCCAAGTTCACATAGCAGCCCCGCAGCATCCAAAGTCATATGTTATCTCATCATACTTTAATTTGAAATTATTTTGAGAAATAATCAAAATAATTTGGGTAATTTATGACCAACTGTTAATGGTCATTTGAGGAGAGGGGTATATACACAGCTGTCTATGTCCATAGCAGAAATCTCAAAAAAGCGGCTACTACAAAGCTCTTGACAACAGAATGATAAAGATGATTGATAAATTTTCAAATAACAATCTCCTATTTAGAAACATTAATATTTTATTAAGTGGTTCCTCAGGAAACCATGCACAGAAAAGTAATCTTAAAAGCTTTAAAAATTACATTTAAAAGATGAAGTAGAGCGCTGAGTGATATTACTGACCATTTTGAAGAGTAAGAAAATATTTAAATCGAGTTGTACATAAGGAAATATTCCAAAATCTTTGGGATTACTTATTCACAACCACATGTTTGAAGCACCATTTTCTTTATTGGAATGAGGATATGACAAGAAAAAAATGGAATGAGAGTTATAAAAATAGAAGTATGTATAATTTTTTTCTTCTGTATTTGATTGTTTTACTTCCTTTGTCTTTCTTTTAGGAAAAGAAAAACAGCTCAAGCAACCAATTCATAAGCAGATGGAAAAGAAAGTTTGCAAAAGTTTAGCGTTTTCCTGGAGAAGCCACAGATTAAATATTCTGACAGGAGAAACCCCATTTATGATGGTGATTTGTCCATAAAATACCAACCAAGTTAAAATAAATGTATAGCTTGCACTTTATGTAGTATGCAGGAAATATCACCCAATTATATAGTCTAGTTTAAACAAATCCAACTGCATTCTGATTTGGGGAAATAATTTTAATATAACATTTTATCATTATTTCATAATTATTTAATGTACAACTTAAGTACATAGCTGTATAATATACACATATGTATACACACATAAGCACACAGTATGTTTTGAATGAAAACATTAAAAATTAGCTTTAAAATTGCATCATAAATGAGTATCTTATCTCTTGCTTCTTCTCAAATTCTTCAGATACCCATTGTCCTCTGCTGCCGGGAAACTGTCAAATTTAACAAAAACACTAGGTCTTTTTGTTTTACTTCACAAAAGATCTCTTCTGTTTTCCTTCCCATACCATTAGAAATAATATTCCAGAAAGCCAAACAGATGATTATTTGATTATTCTACACTCTGAAAAAGTTTTAACATTCCCTTCTTTCATTTAATTCATTTAGGAAGAGAGAGAGAGAGTGTGTGTGTGCGTGTGTGTGTGTGTGTGTGCGTGTACACAATATACTGAGCGTTGAAGAAACAATAGTGAAGAAACCAATTTCCTGCCCTCAAATACTTAGGGTTTGACTATATGCCAATAGGCAATGTGCAATGCATAGTATCTCATTTTATTCTTTAAACCCTTTGAGCTATGGTTAATACCATTTTAAAGATGTGATAAATTCTTTAACAAGCCCAAGCTCAAATAGTGTCATTTTTTTAAGTCTCTGGATATATAATCTTCAAAAGCAAATATTAGTTATTGCGATGGTATTTGAGGCACAATTTGATAAAATTTGATTAAAAGTCTAGGACCCCACATTCCCCTTTCATCAAATATTTTTATATGATTGCTGAGGAAACTAAATACATACATTACTATGAAACAGAAACCCAAAATGTTGCTTTAATTCTTAGTGGGATAGTAGGAATACCCAAATGCAAGACATTCTTGTAACCTGGATCAAACACATCACTTTAGACTCAAGCCCTAAGAGGGCTTCTCTGTCTTACCAGATGCAATCCAATCAGGATGATTTCCTAAGGTTTAGGGAATGTTCTAAGAGGAAGCAGAGAGATATAAGACGGGGAACTGACCCTCCCATATATGAGTTCAACTTGGTCCCCTTACAAGTCCTAGAGACAAGGAAAAGAAAGTAGAAAGAAAAGATGCACAGTGGCCCTGACCACTAGTAGCAATAGCCCAACCACTGATCCACCGTCTGAAGAATCAGATTGGATTATCTCCCTTTTGGGGAACAAACAAAAAAACAAAAACAACAACAACAAAAACAGTGTTTGAGAAAATGAGCATTTTCCCTCACATTAAACTAGTATATGTTAAAGACAGAATATGACTCATTTTTTTTCACTTTAAGAACAATTATTGTAACTACTCTCCCATAAAAAAAAGTTTTCTGGAATTGAACAATGAGAACACATGGACACCAGAAGGGGAACATCAGACACCGGGGCCTGTTGTGTGGTGGGGGGAGGGGGGAGGGATAGCATTAGGAGATATACCTAATGTTAAATGACTAGTTAATGGGTGCAGCACACCAACATGGCACATGTATACATATGTAACTAACCTGCATGTGGTGCACATGTACCCTAAAACTTAAAAGTATAATAAAAAAATAAAAAAAAGTTTTCTTAGCTTTGCATCTTCAAAACAGAGCATTACTTACAAAAATGGCCCCCTAACTAATAGAATACTCAAAGGATTTATGTTTAATCACAAAAGCTTCCTCTGCTTCTATTTCCAGGAAACCATTTCTTCCTGCTACAGCTTACTCAGCCCATTCCTCACGTGTGTATGCTAACCAAAGTAGATTTTCTCAGATTTTATTAACTGTACATTTTAAGGAACAATCCTAAACTTTCCAGGGGTGGTATTTGATAGCAACAGAGAGATCAGCAATAATTATCATGATTATATAAAGCAAAAGAATGAGAATTGTAGAGAAAAACTTATTTAAATTAAAACAAGTATATTTCTTGTTTTTTTTAATTTTAAACCTGTAATATTAATTAAAGCATTAAGTCTTGCTTATCAGAGATGCTTATTTTGGGTAGTATAGAAAATACAACTCATGGAAACCCAGTATCATTGTTAAGTAAGTTGTACTACTTTTAAAAATATATTCACAACCTTTCTTCCAGCACTAGATTTAAGATAGGTATGCTGTTCACTATCTCTGTCTTTGAAATTTGTTTTCCCTATTTCTGTATTTTTCCCTCTTTCTTAACTTTGTGATTTCTGAATTGTCAATCTTTAATAATCAGATCACATGATGAGGGCTTTAGCATTCCATCTCACAGAATTGTCCCTGTAGAGTTGTACACTTTCTAATTTTAGAACTTGCCACAATGTTTTATGTGCCACAGCACTGTGAAGTTTTGAAAGAAGAGACCATATTCTATTCAACTGTGAAATCTTCTGCACCCAAAATCCATCACAGTTTGGGCCTATGAAATGAATGAGTGATGTTTAGAAGGGACAAGTCCAGAAATCCACAACTCTAAACCCCCACACAATTATGCCTCTCTCCACAATCCCTCATCTCTTAATAATACCCATATGAATATAACAAGCAAGTTCCGACTTGGTGTTTTACTCTTTATATAGTTTTGGGAAGTCTATGTCTTTCAAGATTTCTGTAGCCTAAAAAGATTAATTCATGGTGACTCATTCTGATCCATATTAAACAGGACAACAAATTGTAAAACCTCTTCAAATTTTCAGAGTCCTGCACCTACATTATTTACTGGAACAGAGCTAATAAATACAATTTTTTTACACACATCATCCCTGGATTTATTATATTTTGTTGCTTTGTTTAGATTTTCCTTATATAATTAAAACATGTATTTTTGTAAATTACCTTAAGTCATTCATTCCTAGAAAAATTTGAGGAATGAATAGTTAGACGAATGATATACCAACTGATGATTTCTATTCCTTCCATAAGTTTTTATAAGCCACTGACAAATGCGATTTCTCTAGTTCTAATATAGCAGTATATTAAGTTTAATATTGAAAACAAAATCAGTTATTATTTAAAATTTGATGTTGGGCATTCTCCCAGCACACACTTTCAACATCAGAAAGTTAGAGTTTCACTGGCCTTAATTCCCATCTCTAAACTCATTTCATATCCAAATAAGCTATTTTATTCAATAAATATTTATAAAGCTCCCTCCTGACATGCCTTCAAAGTTGTTCTGTCAAAGAGAAAAGGTTAGTGAAGCTCAATTAGACCAAATGGAATGCTTGAGAGAACAGAACTGTCTTTGGCATTTTTCGAACATTCATACTGAGTCGATTCTGTGCCCTTGGACAAGGAATTTTGTAGCTCTGAGCTAGAATTGAAAGGTTTGTCAGTAGCACCTGCCCACACCAATCTATATATGGGGATGGGATAAGCCATCACATAAGGGTTACACATGACTGTGTAAAGAAAAAACTTGTTTTCAGGTAAGCATTTCCCAGCTATTTCATGTATTTAAAGAGAGCCTGCACTGTTGCTTTGAGGCTGATAAATATGTACTCTATTCCAACTCAGGGGAAGGTACTATTTAGAGCAGAAATATCTGCAGAAAAGGCAACTAAGCAGAATATTTAAGGAATCTTCTGGAAAATAAGGGAGATGCTAATCTACAAGTCACTGAAACTCTAATTTCTCATTTTCTAATTGTTCCTGTTAGGTAAAAGCTAAAATGTGCAGTAATTTCCAGCTTTGTCACCAGAGAATTTTCATTTAAACACTAGATATAAACAGCCGAACCTGAACTCAAACTGAGTAAATATTCAGTTTGGTAAGACAAACGCCTGTTATAGCTGTAGGTCTGGAAAGAACCATGTAGCTCTGAAACATAATCCCTACAGCTCCACAGGATAAAGCAAAATCAAATGTAGATCTTTTCTGTTGCATGACTGATTTGTGTAACTGGATAAAGAAAAATTCTTCCAATATTAAGGAGTTATATAGAAATATGAAAAAGTTTTTGACAGTAATCAAGTAAAAAGAGGGGAATGGATTAAATAATAAGCAGTTTTATTTTTTATCCCAACTGTTTGTTACCACGTTAAAGCATTTCTAAATTATTAGTCAATGCTAGACATTTTCCCATCAAATCAAAAATGCATCGGTCGGTTCTGATATTTAATGTTGCTACTAATTTCTTATATAAGTCCAAGTTTCTTTGTAAATCACTATTTTATCAATAAAAATGGAAGTAACATATTTCCTCCATATCTTTAAAGCTTATTGCAAGAATAAAATGACATAGTAGGTAGATGTGAAGTTATTCATTTAAAGTCAAAAATTCAATTGTTCAAAATAAGTCAACTGTCTACGAAGATCTTGCAATGTATCAAATCAATAAAATAAAACAAAAACAAGAAATCAAAATAAGTCAATTGTCTAAATATAGGATATAAGAGAATATACTTAAAATTATACTATAAAAAAGATTATAATCTCTCATGGACATTTTAATGAACAGGTGCTAAAAAGCTAATAAAATCTGAGACTACAAAAATAAAACTATTGTCTAGCTCAAGGGACACAACAGGGCACAATATTCTGTACAGGTCACATCAAGTAGACATTGCTCAGAACTTTGAGAGCCTTTAAGAAGGGATAGGTGAAGTATTTGGAAACTGTGTCACAGGAACAAACTTTGAAACCATCAAGGATGATTACCCAAGACAAATAAAGTTTTAGAAGTTTTGTCATTAGAACAGTACATTAGCAAAAGAAATGTGAATTAAAATATGCCTAGCAAGACAGATCACGAGGTCAGGAGATTGAGACCATCCTGCCTAACACGGTGAAATCCCGTCTCTACTAAAAATACAAAAAATTAGCCAGGTGTGGTGGCAGGCGCCTGTAGTCCCAGCTACTCGGGAGGCTGAGGCAGGAGAATGGCGTGAACCTAGGAGGTGGAGCTTGCAGTGAGCCAAGATCGCGCCACTGTACTCCAGCCTGGGTGACAGAGCAAGACTCCGTCTCAAAAAAAAAAAAAAAAAAAAAAAATGCCTAGCAATTATAGCTCTCCACAAGCAAAAAGATGATGCAACAAAGTAATGAACTTTCTGTCATTAGAAAGTTTCAGGCATAGGCTAGATAATCAATCAACTGACAGAGTGCTCTAGAGAAGATATCCTAGGTATACTCCAAAGACTCTTACAACCAGACAATTTTAAAATTGAGGCTATAACAGTAATTTTTAAACTAAATTGTATTGGACAAAGGAAAGACTTTGTCATCCTGTAGAAATAGATTTTTCCAGGAAAAAAATCTTTGAGTATATGCTAACATGCCATTATTCTGAGGACGATGCTTCTGGATGGTAAAAGGAGACAAAAGGAACAATTACTTCCTGTTCACCACACCATTTTCACAGTGAGTGCTTGTGGCTTGGATGCTACTGCCAAGTGCATGATTAAAAACAAACACTTTTCAATGTGAACATGCAATTTATCTATCATTTCTATTAATTAAGGCAAGAATTGCTTCTGTTTTGAAAATAAACTTTTTAAAACTTATCTTCACAGAAATTACTTGAAATGAGAAAAATTGATTTTATTAGAAGGTAATCCTAGAAATACAATATTGAGATACACTGAAAAATGAAAACTGTTCCTTAAAATAAGCTACAGCTCAACTGAAAATGACTTGTTTTTTTAATGTAAAGCTCACTATCCCACTTCAGACTGTTTGCATATATTTAAATAATTTTCCATGAGCTGTGCAATTTGAAAACTTCTTGGTTTATATAGGATGCATATATTTATCTGAGGTTACACATAATCAAATAAATACCAAAACTTTCCTAGATTTTGTATACATACCTGGGAAAATTAGAAATTTACTCTAAAGTCATAATTGACTACACAATCAAATTAATTACATAATTTAGCTCCTTATTCTTTCTGCTATTCAAGTGCACTGAGTAAGCTCAAACAGGATTAGCTGGCTCATTCTAAATCCAGATACTCAGAATAAGATTTTGAGACCATAATTGTCCACACATACTATCTCCTGAAGGGAGTCATAGAATCAATTGTCATCAGGGACCAGTCAGGTAATGAAAAGATAAAAGACATCGGAGAGTGATAGAGCTTATAGAAAACGACAGACAATCCCCTGACAAAATGCATCAGCCTCAATTTCTAAAAATTATATGGTGATCAAATAAAACATTTCTGTGACCTAGATCTAACTCAGAGTCAAGAAGATAAAATCCTGACCTAATGTTCAGCAATTTTATTTTATTTTATAGATAGTAAACCAATACTATCTTGTTGCGGGAAGTCAGGGACCCCAAATGCAGGGACCGGCTGAAGCCATGGTGGAAGAACATAAATTGTGACAATTTCATGGACATTTATTAGTTCCACAAATTAATACTTTTATAATTTCTTATGCCTGTCTTTACTGCAATCTCTGAACATAAATTGTGAAGATTTCAGGGACACTTATCACTTCCCCAATCAATACCCTTGTGATTTCCTATGCCTGTCTTTAATCTCTTAATCCCATCATTTTCGTAAGCTGAGGAGGATGTATGTCGCCTCAGGACCCTGTGATGATTGCGTTACTTGCACAAATTGTTTGTAGAGCATATGTGTTTGAACAATATGAAATCTGGGCACCTTGAAAAAAGAACAGGATAACAGCAATGTTCAGGGAAAAAGAGAGATAACCTTAAACTCTGACCACCAGTGAACTGGATGGAACAGAGCCATATTTCTCTTCTTTCAAAAGCAAATGGGAGAAATATCACTGAATTCTTTTTCTCAGCAAGGGACATCCCTGAGAAAGAGAATGCATCCCTGAGGGTGGGCCTCTAAAATGGCCCTCTTGGGTGTGGCCATCTTTTATGGTCGAGCTGTAGGGATGAAATAATCCCCAGTCTCCCATAGTGCTCCCAGGCTTATTAGGACGAGGAAATTCCCTCCTAATAAATTTTTTGTCAGATGGGTTGCCTGCTCTCAAACCCTGTCTCCTGATGTTATCAATGACAATGCATGCCTGAAACTTCATTAGCAATTTTAATTTCGCCCCAGTCCTGTGGTCCTGTGATCTTGCCCTGCCTCCATTTGCCTTGTGATATCTTACTACCTTGTGAAGCACGTGATCTCTGTGACCCACACCATATTTGTACACTCCCTCCCCTTTTGAAAATCCCTAATAAAAACTTGCTGGTTTTACGGCTCGGGGGCATCACGGAACCTGCCGACATGTGATGTCTCCCCCGGACGCCCAGCTTTAAAATGTCTCTCTTTTGTACATGTCCCTTTATTTCTCAAATCAGCCGATGCTTAGGGAAAATAGAAAAGAACCTACGTGAAATATCAGGGGTGAATTTTGCCCGATATCTGGCTGAATTTCCCCCGATACTATCTATATGGATGTTGGGTTAAATACGTGACTTTTTCAAGGTCATATAGTAAATTATGGCAAAGCCAGATCTAGATTCTACGTGTTCTGTGTTTTGGTTGCATGACACTTTTAAGTTATGTGTTTGACCCTATTACTGAAATCCAGAGCCTATGGTTCTGACCTTTAAATTATTTTCATGTATATAAAGATTGTGCTTCTTTGTGCATTGATGTCTTGTCTAATACTAATTCCCTATTCTTTTTGCTTTCTCTATTAACAAAAGACTACTACTGTGTGAAATAAAACATAGTGAAAAAATCTTGTAAACATATTTAGCAGGTACCCCTCTAAATCTTGGTGAAAATGCTGTACTACTTTGTAAATTAAAAAGATCCAAAACTGGAATACATTCTGAGATGCTGACTTAGTTAATAATGAAAATTGAGCCTGCCATACTCTGTGTATACCCAGTTCTGCTACATTTGCATAGAATTTTCCTTGGGGAGAATAAACAATCTTGAAATCCCATGTATGACTGGCCTGGCATGGATCTTCACAGTCTGCTATTAATAAAAAAAAAGTTAGAAAAAAACCAAAGAATAATAAATATTTTCTTGCTAGTAAGTCATTTATAGATAGACTATCATCCCACTTTTTTTCACAGCCTAAACATATGTTACTGAATCTTCAGAAAGATTCATTTTTGCTTAGATGAGACATGGCAAGCAATTGGAGCCTTCAATCCAGTGATCTGCAAGGATGACATCATACCAGGAATAATCATCATGTTTACGATGGTTATGTCCATCAGGACATTAAGCATTTGTTACTCCTATATAGGCCAGAGGAGAGAAACAAAAAATCATTATTGAAGTGGCTTCAATCTCTGGGTCCAAATTACAATTATTATTTGCCTCTAAGTCTTCCGATTACATAGGGATTCTTCAATGCCAATTTATCTCTTCTAGAAATTTGTTTTTCATTCTTAAAATAGAAGCATATCTCTACCTTGAACACAATGATGAAAGATGAGCACATACAGCCCAATCTATTTTTATGAATGAATTGGTTTGATTTCCTTTTTGGCAACTGCAAACTCTAAGCATCAGAATAAATGTGTTCATTCAACAGAAATGCGTCTTGTTTGATTGAATAATGCTGTGCTCCAAGCAAAAGTGTCTTAGAAAAATGGAAACGATTTGCAAGGAAGTCAGTGAGATATTCATATCTTAATGGAGATGAAACCACTCTCTCCCTGGGATTTTTTAAAGACATAGTTAGATAGTCTTGTTGAGTATGAGAATGGTAGGCAGATATTTCCCATTGGCCCTTAGCTACTAAACAATTATACTTCTCCAGTCATTCCCCAGTCCCATGACTAACCGTTACTATTTATCTAGTCTCTAGTATTAGTACTTCATGTGTCCATTAGGATTTTGTTGGTTGTAATCAATACAAACTAATGTTAAATAAGCACAAAAGGTAAGGAATTTTATAGAAGGTTGTCATATAACACAGACTCAAAGATAATACTAGTGAGCCAGATTCAGGAAAGAACAAGAATTAGGGAAACTCTGCTCAATAGTCAAATTCCCAGAGGAACATGTGTGGCTTAATTTGGGACACTATGCTAAGAGAAGCCAGAATACTTTGGTAATTTCGACAGAATTGCACAGAGGAAAGGTAATTTCCCAAAAGGAAAAGGAGGTGCCGTTATCAAATGGGAGGGGAAAGAAATTAAGTATGCACTACACTGTCCTGTCCTCTATTTTTTTGTCATTGATCAATGCAAGATTGAGAACACAGATTCCAACAGAGGCCAAGAACATCAACACAGGCTCTTGTCCAGGCTTCTTGATTTGTCTCCATCTTACCCTAGCCTTGGTTTCTGACCAAAAGTATATTTTCAACACTTCTGATTTGGGACCAGGCCGGTACCTGGGAACTCTTGCTGTTTTATACTTTTATATCACAAGACAGACATGAAACTACCAAAGACCAGCCTAAAAATTGGTGTAGTCTTGTTTGTTTTTATCTTAGTTTTGTTAAAAAAACCTAATAACTTACTGCTAATAACTTCTGAGCATCACTACCTATTGGTCTATGAGTTCATTATAACAGAAATAGTATCAAACAAGAAAAATTCATTTTATAAAACTCAGGGGCAAGTAATTTCTGATTTTTAGATACATAAACTTTTAAATTTGATGTGAAAATAAGGATTCAAGAATTATTTCTGTATTTACCATGAACAACTAAAAACAGTTGTACATCCCCAATATGACACAGTGGGCGTTTTGACCAAAGAGTATTTTATAATGTGCTTAGTAGGCCTAAAAGAAATCCTTATCATTATCACCAGTAGCAGAAGCACCAATTGCTAGCATTTTCTCACGTTTCAGGATATTCCAGACCTGAAGCTGGATGCTTTGCAGACATCAGTCTCTAATGTATATAGTCACCTGTGAGAAAAATGGCCCTATTTCCATGTTATAGATAAACACATGAATGCCTACAGTGGGTAAGTAACATAACTTATTTAGCTAGCAAATGCTTAAAACTGGGGGTTAAAGAAAGGTTCATTGGACCCAAGGTTTTTTCCACTATGCCATAATTCTACAAAAACCACCAGACACTTTGTATATTATTTAAGAAAAATAAATCTAGTTTATTCTTAGGTATGTCAAATTTAATTCAGGTGACTTAGGTACAGAAGATGTCAATCACTTTTTAAATAAAAGAGGGTAAAATTCATTATGGGGGAGGTCAAGAGCACCTATAATATTCAAATTCATGCTTAAAAGTAAATTATAATAACTAACAAAATCAACTGAGAGCCTTTTTGAAAAAATTCTTATTACTCAGGTGTTACCAGGAAGTAACAACATAATGAGAAATATTTTTGTATTTATTTCTGTATTTACAAAATCTAACCACATGATAAAAATTATGGCTAATATTTATTGAGTACTCACAATGTGCTTAATATTGAACTTAAAATTATAGTTACCTCTCTCCCCATCCTATTCTTCCTTTCTCCTACATTGAAGTTGTTTTCTGTCCTTATATACATGGCTTCTCATCATTGACCTTACTGACATTTTGGATTCTTTGTCGTAGGGGGCAGTCCTATGCACTGTAGGATGTTTAGCACTCTCTGGCATAAACCCACTAAATGCCAGTAGCAGCACTGTCCACAGTTGTGACAACCAAAGTATCTCCAGACTGGGTGCAGTTGCTCATGCCTGTAACCCCAGCAATTTGGGAGGCTGAGGTGTGTGGATCATTTGAGGTCAGGAGTTCGAGACCAGCCTGGCTAATATGGTGAAACCATGCCTCTACTAAAAACATGAAAATTAGCCAGGCATGGTGGTGGGAGCCTGTAGTCCTAGCTCCTCAGGAGGCCGAGACAGGAGAATCACCTGAACCTGGGAGGTGGAGGTTAGAGCAAGATTGCACCACTGCATTCCAGCCTGGGCAACAGAGCAAGACTCCATCTCAAAAAAAAAAAAAAAAAAAAAAGAAAAGAAAAAATCTCCAGAATTACTCAAAAATGCTGAGGGAAGAGAAGAGGCAAAATCACTCTCAGCTGGGAACTACTGTTCTAGTGACTCCCTTCTGCACCTGTTGCTTGTACCCTCCCTGCCACCTTTGCAATATGGCATATATAACCTGTCTATAATAACTTTTCTCTCTAGAATCTTTAAATTCTCTTAAATTGTTTATTTCCATTGGCTTTAAATACACAAGAAACTCCCTTTTAAGAATGGTGATTAATTAATTTAAATATTCTCCTGACCCTAATGTTTGTATTAACCTCTGTCCTGTCACTCTTCCCCCCTTCCTAGATAAATTTGCTGGAAAAGCCATCTATACTTGTGTTCATTTGCCCACTTCTTATCCTCATCTTAAATTGGCTTATCTTCTCTTTCTCTCTTTCCTTGAGTCCTGTGTACAAGTTTCTGATTTTCCTTTCCCTCTGGAAGTTTCTTGCCTCCTTCTACTTTCCTCTCCTTTTCTCCTCCCCTCTCTTACTTTCTCTTTTCTTCCCCCTCCCTCTCCCTTCCTCTCCTTCCTTTTCTCTTCCCCTCTCTCTCACTCTCTCTCTCTCTCCCTTTCTCTACCCTCTTTTCTCTCTTCTCTATCCTCTCTTTATCTCTCTTTCTCCCTCTTCCTCTCTCTCTCTCTTCCTCTCTCTCCTTTGTCTCTCTCTTTGACTCCACTTCCTGGCTATAAAATTGTGGCATTTCTCAAAGCTGATTCCTAATTATTCTTCTATTACTCAAGTTTCTCTGCCTCAGTGATCTCACCCATCCCCTAGCTTTATAGGTGCATATATGATGATGGCTCACAAAATGTATGCTTGTCTCTTAGGTCTCTCCTTGGAGCATCAACTAACCACGTGTGTCCAACTGATTAGTTGACATTTCCTTTCAAAGATCCTAAAGCACCTGAAGCTCCACGTGTCCAAAATAAAACTTAAGGTCATTTCATCTTCCAACTTACTTTTTGTCCCTTTCTTTATTACAGTAATTTGATCTTTGATCTATCTTGTTGTGCAAGTGGGAAACATGTGTCCCTCTTAAAACTTACATCTTAGCTTCCTACCCAGCTAATCGCAAAATATGTAAAGTTAGTGATTTACATGAATCTTAAATACCTCTCAATTCTGTCCATTTTTTTTATATTCATCAGTTCTAGCTTAGCATACTGCCTTCTTCTCATAGCTAGTTAGGAGTTATGACAGTAGTGTGGCAGTGGGTCCACCTGAATCCATTCTGGCCCACTCCAGCAGGTAAGCCAGAGGAAGGTGAAGTGATATATGTTTACAATTGAGATCACTGATCTCATTACACACTATACCTTTAAAACTTTAAATGGTTCCTCAGTGCCTTGTGAAACACACAATACTTAAAGTTTATATAATAAGCAAATCATATACAAAGCACAATAGCAAACTCATCATCAAGCTATAAAACCAGTGAGATCTATAATAATAATACTAACAACAACAAAGCCAAAACATAGAAGCTTTATTATTAAGCAGGTACTATTCTAAGTGTTTTACATACATTAGCTAATTTCATACTCACGACAGCCCTACGAAGTGGACACTATCTTTGTGCCCATTTTACAGATGAAGAGCTGAGGCTCAGAGAGTTGAAGTGATCTTAAAAAGACACACAACCATTAAGAGTCAAAGACAAGATTCAAATCCCAATAGTCTGGCTCCAGGTCCACAGTCGAGATAATCACACTATAATATCTCTCAATAATATAAGACTTTAAATTAGCTCACAATATATACACCAGAACTTTTGTTTAATTGGACTTTTCTTACCACTTTTACAGTGGTAAACACCATAAAAATTAGAAGAAAAAAAGCACTCAATTGCTACCATTTAGGAACCATCTAAAATTTTCAATTAAATGTGTGTTGTAATAATGCTTTCTTCTAAAGTGTTTGGACATGGAGGAAATAGAATCACTAACCAACTATGAAATGGAAGGTATCAAGGAATAGAGGAGAATCACGCTAAAGATATAAAATGATCTTAATGCTACAAACAGGATTAAATGCATTACAACTACTAAAGAAGAAGAAGGCATTAATCTGAAGGGAAGACAGAATTTACAAGGACATACTTGTGCTATAAACAACCAATACCAACCACAACAGAAGGCTGTCATTTATTTAGCATTTACTATTAAAAAAACTGAGCAGAGCCCTTTAAGGTAGTAACTTATTTGCTTCTCACAGCAATTGTATTTGTGATAAATATTATCACCTGTAATTTGCAGGCAGCTAACTGAGGCTAGAACCACAGTGCTAGAAGGCCTGAGGGCTGGCATTTGAACCCAATTTAGTGTAACTCAAGTGATTACTTTAAAAACCTTTCAGAGAAAAAGAAAACATTACAAACATACTAATATGAACATGGGTCAGATCTTCTCAGGTTCAATCTGATAATGAGACTGCCTTCCAAGGCCATGACAAAGAAATCCATAAGAAAATCTTTGGAGGCTCAAGAGAAGGTAGCAAAGTTTACTTATACAACAGCCTTTTTTTTTTTTTTCTTTTTTTGCCTGCTCTGCTTTTCTGCGTCTTCCTTCTTCTCTGCTCTGAGAATTTGTTAATTGGGTTTCAAAATGTGAAGCTGTTCTCTAGCAAAAGTGTTCTGCTCCAGCCTTTAGGTAGGTTAATTTTTTAAACCTTCACCGATCATTCTCAAGCACTACATGGCAGGGTTACTCAGGAAAGGCAATAAATGTAGGCCTTGGCCACCAAATCAGTCCTGGGGAGTCTTATTGACCAAAAAATAGGAATAAATGATTAAATTCAAATAAAAGCTGAATTGAGAAAATGTTGTCCTTTGTTCTTCCTGACCACTAGAGAACTTGCTTGAAAATAATTACTTTTAGCATGTATTCAAAATGCCTGCATGACAGGCCACTCTTCCAGTGTACACAAAGTAGAAGGGATTGGATATTACTTAAAGACTCTGTAGGTGGCAGTGCTCCTAACATAAGTCTTCATCTAGAATGCCTCTCAGGATTTGCCTAACCGTAAGCTTCTCTCTCAAAGCCATCTACAATAGTAAGATAACTTTTACTCAGATGAGAAATTAAATTTTTAAAGAACAATAACAATTTAGAAAGAACAAAATTATCTGGTTGTGAAGAAAATATGAAACATGTTGCATAATATTCAGGTACATTTGTAAAAAGAAATGTCTTTTCCTGAAGATGGATTCACTGCAAAGTTCATCTAAGGCTCTGTGATTGGACACATATAAGACTTCAATAAACATTTATTCATTATGCCTTAGAGCATGATATGATCGTTAAAAGCATGATCAAAATTTATTCTGCACTTTACAGCAGAAAAAGTCTGACTTAAGTATTCAGGCCACAGTTTACAACCCAATTCTAAATTCATGTCATAAGGAAATTAAGACAGTTACTAGGTAGCTTGAAAGGCATTGTTTTAAGATGTTCTATAGAAGATAAAACATAGAATAATGTTCCATTGTTACTATTAGAAAACAAGACCTATTTTATTGATAGTAGAGATGTCAGTTATATTAGGCTAAAGTCCCCTAAAAATATACAAAACTCTAATAGCTCGAACACAATAGCTGCTCATTTCTTTCTCGGTGTAAAGCAGGTGGTGTTGGCAGGTGGCTCTTTTCTTCACAGTGATAGAGCTCCTACTTCTCTTCTGCCTTACGTAGGTCCCTGCCAATGCCTATGCCCGGGCAGATGAAGAGGATAAAGAGCACACCCACTTTTTAGAGGCCATAACCCAGAAGAAGTACATAGATATTCCACTCATATTTCATTAATAAAAACGAGGTGCATGGCCATGTATAGATGTGAAAGGGGCCAGAACAGTAGTCTTTGTCTGGGAAGCCATCATACAAGCATGCCTCTATTGCTACAGAAAAGAAAAAAGCGTTTTGACTGCCACTTAGTCATCTCCATCACAGATCAACAAAAATAAAATTCAGCTTCACTGACAACAAAGTTTCAAAGGCACAATGTTTATAGTATAAGTTCCAAAAACCAATCATTCAAAATCAATGTAAATAAATAAGGAAAACAGCACACACAATTTTAAAGTGAAAAGAATCAAAATATTGGCAGAGCATTATAAAGAAGAAATACAAATTCAATTTTTGGATCTGTGGTCAACAGTTGTGCTATTTTATGCTATTTCATTCCACCGAAGAGGCAGAATAGCACAAAAATGTCAGACAGACCTGGTTTAAATTAAGGCTGTGTATGTTTCTAGCTGTGTTAGCTTGGGAGAGTCAAATAAACTCTGATTCAGTTTCCTCTTCTCTACAATGGAATTAATAGCATCTGTTCATATGGATTCTTAGTAATTAATTATTATGTAAAAAGGACAGCAGAGTTCATGGTACAAAATAAATGTTAAATAAAAAGTAATGAGTATCATTATTACTCTTTCTCATATCATTTTTAATTTTATAGGTTACCTCAACCTACCCAAAACCAAGGCAAATACTGTCATATTCAAATACCATAAATCTCATTTCCAAGTCCCTATAACATTTTCTTCATCTTGAACCATAAAACTTCTTAAACAGATCTGACATGTGCTTTTATGCCCCTTTCTGATTGCTCATCCAGACTGGGCACCTTTCATATGATGTGCCATTATCACTTGATTTGTCTGCACATTTTCTATATTTGCTTAGCATGTTGATCTATTTTTAAATTGGACATTTGAATATACACTGCAGAAGGGCATCTAAATCATATCTGGAAAAAACAGATTACCTTTTCAGTCTTTCCTTTTCCAATATTTAATCTGAGACATTTGATCTCCATTATTAAGTGTGAAAAAAATTAATAGGTAAAACAGAGAGCAAATAGTATGGGCTTTAGAGTCAGATAGATCTGTTTATGACTCTTGGTTCTAGAAATTATTCCCTGTGTTAATTTGGGTGTGTAACTAACTTTGAGCCTTATTTTATCCTTCAAATGGGAGGCAAGCTAGATTTTAAGATCTTTGAAATCAAACACCTCACCTTGATCACTCAATCATTCATTATTATATTCCAGTGCCTACCAGAGTGCCCTCCACATAATAGGCAGCAAATCAGGTATCACTTTTAGTACTATCAGTAATAGGATATTATTAAAGATACCAAGAGAGATCATATACAGCCCTAGGGAGGAGTAAACAATCATGTGTTACAGATAACAGATTTTATAAAGAAAGATTATAGAATAGCTAAACAAATAAAAGCATCAAGCCAAAAACCCACCCTCAACTAGTCAGAAATCTTAACAAAGAACATCTTAGATACAGGATTCCATGTTAGCACATGACCAAGTGCTCCTAGATACAAAAAACCGTAAAGGTCCTAAGGAAAATATCTTCAGAAAAAGGGAAGGAGAAAAGTGAAATTTGAATTTATTTATTAAACTGAATATCTGACATCTCTAATTTGAAGGCCATAGAAATAGATGAAGATTTGTCTCCAAATGAATAACAAAGATATCAGGTCCCCTAGAGCTTTATGTTGTAAAGTGGGCTTTACAGATATTTTCAATGGGATTATATGACCACTTATACTAAAAGTAAGGCAATATTAATAAAGTCCTCTTTAACTACATATGCATTGAGACCATCAAAATGTGCTGAAGACCTGACAGCACCATCTTCTTATCTTTTCACTGGTCCTTGAACTAATGTGTTTTATTCACATGCAGCAGTTACTTAATAAGCATTTCATTGTTTAAAACACAAATTGGTCTTTTATACCCCAAATTTTGGGGGAACTGCATGTCCCCATAAAGCAATAAGGTATATTTTAATTTTGCCGCATGACATGACACATTCAGCTTCAATGATTTGTGTTGAGTCACTCAAATTACGAACAGTGGTTCCAAGGCACAAATGCAAACTAGGTCTGGTCGTGTTTTTGCATTTAAAAATACAGAGAAAAATGGCAATTGGAACAAACAGTGTTCAGTCCTTTGCAGAGTTTTGTTTTTAGTCAATGTCACAAACTGAACTACAGATTCAGCATAGCTTCATCTCAAAGCAAGCAATCAATAACTTACCATGCAGACACATTATGATTTTGGTAGACTTAGTAAGTTGTGCAATGTGATTTTCTATTTTTTGGTAACACCACGCCTCTAGCTCCTTATCACAGAGAAGGTTTTAATATGCATCAAGGATGGCAGCCCTGCAATTTTGTTCCCTCTTGAGTCTGTGCTTATCAGAATAACAAACTGAACAGCAGAAACCAGAAGTAGAAAAAAAAAAAAAAAGAAGAAAGAAAGGAAGTGAGTGTAAGAATCATGTCTGAGAGGAGGCAAAAGACAAGATTGCTTGGGCTGATTTTCCTCCCTCCAGCTGTAATCCTTTATAATGCTAAAATAAGACGGAAGTATCATCCTTCCAATTAGGCACCTTTATTTGGTGTGAGGCCTTAAAATGCTCATATTCTGCCCGCATGGTCCAGCAAGACCCATACCCATGGTGTCAAATCATAGTGCTCAAATCTAGAGAGGAAGCTCAGGTTCTAAGAAATTGTAGCAATAGTTCCAGGCCCTTCAAGTAATGCAAAGAACATTTGCCTAGAAATCATTAAGAGAAACATAAAAAGTGAGTAGAAATGGAATTTCGTTTACATACATATATCAGTCATTAAAAAACTATGCATACCTAAGATATTTCAAAGCCCTCTGGCCTTTGGGGGTCCCATTTGCAATATCCAGATGAGGTGGATCCATTCTATGCACAGTGGGGAAACATTCGATATTTTCAATGGCTTCCAAGAGCTTACATCCTGTTGATCCGTTTATAACATAGCCTAATTTTGAACTGTTATTCTCATCCTATCTTACTGTGTCTTACTGTGTCTTTTTTTATGATTTGTTTTTTGTTTTGTTTTTTGAGACAGTGTCTCACTCTGTCACCCAGGCTGGAGTGCAGTGGCATGATCTCAGCTCACTGCAACCTCCACTACCCGCCCCCCCCCCGCCCGGTTCAAGTGATTCTCCTGCCTCAGCCTCCTGAGTATCTGGGACTACAGGCACCCACCATCACACCCGGCTAATTTTATTGTATTTTTAGTAGAGACGAGGTTTCACCATGTTGGTCAGGCTGGTCTCGAACTCCTGACCTTGTGATCCACCCACCTCAGCCCCCCAAAGTGCTGGGATTACAGACGTGAGCCAACGCACCCAGCTGATTTGTTTTCTTATAGAAGATAGAGCAGGCAGCATAGCACATGGGAAAAATAAAAGTTGAGAGAAGATCAGGGTTCAAATACCTGCTCTGTGACTTATTAAAACAACTCACAGAGTTAACAGTGGATTAAAATAGATAAAGTTGTAATGTCCTGGCAGGAAGTTCCTTGTAATTAAGCAATATTACCATTGTATGGGAACTTCTGCATTATGAGATCTAACCCCTATCAAGCAAAAAGAATTAAGCATTATTGTATTTTTTATTTGCTTAATTAATAATTTTACTTGAGAGATTGTGCCCTGAGTTATCTGAAAGCCTCTAAAGAAAGATCAGAGTGTATATTTTAAAGCATATATTTTTCAACCCTAGCAAGTAAGTTGCTCCATTTTAGAAATATGGACACTAACAACCAGAGATGTTAAGTATTTAGCTCAAAACCACAGATGGAAGCCAGAGCCTGTTTTAAAAACATCCTCTCCTGATTGGTAGTTGTTTCTTTTCTAGGCAGATGGCCCTAGCTTTTGGCACCAGGTCCTACATCTCTACCTTCCTCCAAGAATTTACATTTCACTGAGGCTAGCAAGTCTTTTAGATTCTTGCTTATCTCTGAAGCATTGATTCACAATCAAATTAAAGCCAGCAATGAGATAAATACAAAAGCTCCTTCAGACGAATGTCTCCTCATAATGCCGGGACACAACTGAGTGACGTCTTGACTTTCAGCCATATGACC
The DNA here is from genome assembly GCF_006542625.1 of Nomascus leucogenys. Lineage (NCBI taxonomy): Eukaryota > Metazoa > Chordata > Mammalia > Primates > Hylobatidae > Nomascus > Nomascus leucogenys. The sequence goes on along the minus strand of NC_044382.1, from coordinate 15,921,094 downwards.
CTTCTATAGAGTCATAGAAAATTAAATCCATTTGAGGATACTACAGGGAGAGGTTGCTTCAAAGGCAGTAGGGTTTCATAATGAGAATCATTTTTATACCAAATACTTAGAGGACTCATTATTTTACTGTAACAAGGCTTTTCCAACAGGCTTTGAAATTTGGATGTTATTTTTGTTTTAATGCTCTCAAAGAAATAAATCTGAATGGTAAAAGTAATGTAAAAGAGTTATAGTGCTTATATGTCACCATTTTAGAACTCAATCTTTGAATCAATAATCCCTTCAGAAAGTACTTTTTAATGTAAATGAATACCAGGTATGGGTTAGATATGTAATGTACTCCCTTTGGTTTAAATTGATTAATGTACTAACCATTACCCTTTTTGGAGTCTTGGGCATATATTAAATTGTGAGCTAAGCACTTTACGTCAATTATCTTTAATCTCTGCAACAATTCTTTAAGAAATGATCTCAATAAATATTTGTTAGAACAAATCAAAGTAATAGACCCTGGGAGATAGAGGTTTTTGTCTGTCTGAAATGTCCGTCTCCTTTCTTTGGCTTCTCTTGGGGCATTATACCATACCCTGTGTGGTCTCCTGGATGTTTTTTTTGTTGTTGTTGCTCTTGTTTTTTTTATTATACTTTAAGTTCTAGGGTACATGTGCACAATGTGCAGGTTACATATGTATACATGTGCCATGTTGGTGTGCTGCACCCATTAACTCATCACTTACATTAGGTATATCTCCTAATGCTATCCCTCCCCCCATCCCCACAACAGGCCCCCATGTGTGATGTTCCCCACCCTGTATCCAAGTGTTCTCATTGTTCAGTTCCTACCTATGAGCGAGAACATGCGGTGTTTGGTTTTCTGTCCTTGTGACAGTTTGCTCAGAATGATGGTTTCCAGCTTCATTCGTGTCCCTACAAAGGACATGAACTCATCTTTTTATGGCTGCATAGTATTCCAAGGTGTATATGTGCCACATTTTCTTAATCCAGTCTATCATTGATGGACATTTGGGTTGGTTGCAAGATGTTTTCAGTTAAGAAAACCTACCTTCTCCAACCAAAGGAAGAGAGGGCAAACCCTAGACTGGCCATTGAGAGCACTATCAATCTCCTGGCCACAGTAATAACCCCAGCAATGCCAATCAGGTAATTGCCTAGGTGGCTGGAATGGAAAATTCTTCTGGGCTTACTCATTGTGGGGATATAAGTCTGGGGGTGACAGAGGCCTTCTTTTCCAATACTGGAAGAGTTTGAGAGTGAAGCTGAGCAGAGGATAAGAAGGCTAACAGACGAAAAGAGTAACACTGACCCAGAGACATCTTTTGAACCTCTGCACTAAACTATGCCTAAAGCCAAAATTCCCCTTGGATTCTGGTCAATCAGTTTACCTTTCTGGTCAATGTAGTTGGTTTTGGATTTCTGTTACTTACAACCAACATTTTATTAATTAATTCCATTTTACAGATGAGAAAAGTTAAACTCTGATGTGTCATATATATTACTCAAAGACACCAAAATACATGACAAACCAAGATTTAAAGCCAGGTCTCTAGGCTCCATAGCAGATGTGCTGGCATAGAAATTGGTTTAGGAATCCAATGTTTGCTGCCCTTGAAGCCATCATGTACTTTCAGCTTTTGTTCCTCTTGTTGGTGATAATTTGTGAGTTGTTCTCTAAATCTTAATCCTACTTATCATCCATGGAACACGTTTCTGAGACAATGGTGGAAACCAGCGAGTGAAGAAACTAAATGGTATATCCCATATCCAACTTTGAGCATTGTATTAAACAATGGTTAAAAAGTGAGAGCGGGAAAAATGAAGAAAAAAGTCCTCCCCTCAAGGAGTATTGAACTTAAGAACATGCAGAGAGACACCTGAATAAGTAATTATAACATAAGGTGATAAGTATTATATTAGAGTTATTTATTCACAGTGAGCTTTAAGAGTAAGAGAGAAGTATGAAAAGATATCTAGAGGATGTGAGATTTCCCAGAAGGGACAATACTTAAACTGAGAAGTAAAAGAAGAACAGAAACTTGTCCATTATAGAAAAGTAGAAAAAATAATCCAGACCAGTAATACAATATTTTCAAATTCATTCAGTCACATATAGTCAGAAAGTCATAGTCAGAAAATGGATTTTGATAAGCATCAAATTTATGAATCTAACTTCACTAGCACCACTCTGGCATTTCTTTTTAAACTAAAACATAAGTGCTTTAATTCCAGTGCTTTGTGTACTCTTCCAGGATGTTTTAGGGTAAATGTATTTCACTCAGCTCAACAAATATTTATAGAATACTTTTTTTTTTTTTTTTTTTTTGAGACAGAGTCTCACTCTGTCGCCTAGGCTGGAGTTCAGTAGTGTGATCTCGGCTCACTGCAAGCTCCACCCCGCGGGTTCACGCCATTCTCCATCTCAGCCTCCCAAGTAGCTGAGACTACAGGCGCCCACCACCACGCCCCGCTATGCCAAGCCTAATGCTAGGAAATAAGTAGATGTGGGGGGTGGGGGTTAGGGGAAGGGGCAGGGGTGGACGGTGGGAAGAAGTTACTTGGTCATGAAGGATGTATTCACAATAGTCACGTTCTTCAAAGGAGTTAGGGGAGAGATACAAACAAATAGTCTCAATAAAATGGAATTAGTAATTGTCTTTTGCTATAAGAACACAAAGAAAGGGCATTTTGTAATATGACGGCTCACAGGAAGCTACATGGAGGTCACGTCACCTGACCTGAAAGAAGGAAGAGTTAGAAGGAGACTGATGAAAACTATAGTAAGGGGGCATTCCAGGCAGAAGGAGTAACTTGAGCAAATATTTAAAGGAGTGAACTACACAGAGTATGCAAAGAATTTAAAATAATATATTATTTCAGTACAAAGAAGCTGGAGAGTAGAGACTGGATCACGGAGGACTAAAAGATCTATAACTTTATTCCATAGCCGACAAGGAACCATCAAAACATTTTAATCAGAAATGTGACAATGTCAGTCTGGTTTTAGCTGTGATGTGGAGAATGGAGCTAAGTAGGGGAGAATTAAAGACCTAGATAGTAAGAAGGCTTAGTGCAAACTTTAAGCCTACTACATTCATTTTCAAACCATGTGTAGACACAGTTGTCCATCCAGTTTGGGGAGCAACTATAATTCAGGATCACTTAGACTCCTTTTCTATCAGCCAAGGCATTGGAACAAAGCTGTTAAAATCCCTTCCCCTCACTGGATTATAAGGACAAGATAATTGTGGAGCGTGGCCATATAGGTGATACAGGTTAAAGATGAAAGCCACATCTAAGGTTAGATGTTAAAGAAGCCCCAAAATCTTTTAAAGATTCCTCTACTCAAGAAAGGATTTTACTTGGTCCTTCCCTTGGCAAGCCTAACCAAATAAAATATTGTTGGCAGAAAAATAAATTATACAGTTCATTGCTCAAACCAATGCAACAAAATCAATTGTATGGATGGCCTTTGTTTTAAAGCCATACTGAAATTTTTATTGTAATAGTTCAGAGGTCAATCCCAGATCCAAATCATTTCAGAGTTGTGCTAAAGTAGATCTGGAAGTGCATGTATCCAGTTATTTTAATGTGTGTGTATGTGTGTGTGTGGTGTGTGTGTGTGTAGAGTTGTGAAGTCTGAGTATACAATGAGTGTCAACATTATAGTGAATAAGAAAAGCAATTCCGAGGATAGTATTCTTCACAGTTATAATCTACAAACTAAAGAGTTTTCAGAGTTAGTGTGAACCGAGAAATGGGGAAGAACTGACTTTTTGAAATACCATATTTGGGATGTTTAGAAATTCTATAAGAAGCCTAGTGGAAATTCTGTCTTTGAGGGTAATCCGTGCTTATGTGACACAGTCATCCTCTGGGATTCTTCTACGTCTTAGAGCTTAGGAAACGGTGGTAAACCCCAGCATTTATCATGATAGCATATTCATCTAATTGGATGACTTTTATTTTAAAAATTCAGAGTTTTGATTTAGGTCAGCTTGTCACATTGACAATAACTAAAAGCCAGCTCAGTCTTTCTCAAGGAAAAAAAAAGTTAAAGTAATGCCATTATATCTCATAAAATGCACAAAAGAGTAGAACTATCAAGGAGTTAGATGCATATGATACAGACAATGTAGAATTATTGGTGGATCAGACAGGTATTGATTTTATTGTTCCACATCCATTCAACCACTTCTATAAACAGAACGTCCATTAAATGCCAGATCTGTGAAAACCAACTTTTTTTTTCCTTATCCCAAACTTGTTCTGATGATATCAACACTACCATTATCTCCAAGAAGGTCGCGTGGCCCATTCTGAAACTACTCAGTGTACTTTATTCTTTGCTACCAGTGATTTATTCAAGGATGGAATTGTGGTCCATGTTATAACAATTATAACCATCAAAACTCACTTCTGAGAGTTCTTTCTAAACTGTTAGGAAAGTGGACTCTATCAGGATAGAGTAGACCATGCTGTATGTTGGCAAGGGGTCTCTGCCCATTGCAGGCACTCAAGGTCTCAGGCTGATAGAGGCTCAATATTGACACAGGCTTCATGACCACTGAGCAAGGGAAGAGAGAATTTGGCAAACTGTAAACACCCCTTTCTCTCTAAATTTATTGGCCAAAAGAAATCATAAGGCCATGCTTGAGTTCAAATTATCAGAGAAGGATAATTCTACGATGAGCCAGAATGTTATTAAACATTTGTGAGTAGCCCAAATGATTCTCATTGTCTGTTCCTATATTCATAATATTCTGTTTGCTTTTTCTTATTTGAAAAATATACTCACCACCTTCCCACCCAAGGGTCAACTCCAAAATCCCATCTAAATATGGCTTTAAGCCTAAAGTTTGAAATTTCTGTTCTCATCTTTATCTGGTCTGCTTGATACAGAGACTCAAACTAACAAAGAAACACACACTCAATATGTAATAGTGAAAAGGAAATAGGATCTCTATAATAAATACTTTTATACAGAGAGGTGAATGATGGAGCCATATGGAAAACACTGACCTCAAATACTTCAGAAATAACACCCAAAGTGAGGCATTTTACTGTGGGGGTTTGGAAGTTTCTTTGGTTAGGCTCTAATTCTGATCATTCTTCAGTCTTTATCTTCCTTGTCTCTGGGCTGTACCTTTTGGGGGAAACTTCCTTTTCCAGCATCTGACATCATTAGATCTGAAGAGAGCAAGTTGAGTATGCATGCCTACCTTGGAGACTAACACTGCTTCTGCCCAACAGAACTTTGGAAACACAAAGTCATTTTCAGTCTCAAACAGCCACAGCCTATTTCTTCTTGTGGCAATTCACTGCTTTCAAAATTTACTGAGTTTCATAGGTATCTGAGTATGGCTTTCACTTGTGCCGCAGCCACACCCACAAGTTTTTTGGAGACATGACTCTCTTTCAATTTAATTGTGAGAATGGTGAGTCTCTCTGTCTCCATGGATCAGCTTAGCCTCTCATCCCATTACTCTCTGTATCCTGGGCTATTTTTATCCAACTGAAAGGATTTAGTGGATACCACTTTAATGGTAAAGGAAAAGTTGGCTTTACTTTCTACTGAATCCTTGCTTCAAGTATGAGTTCTAATTCAATTTGTAATGCAGAGCCCTTCTCAGTGTTATCTTTTACCCATTAGACATAAGAATCAACAGGCCTCTTCCAACCTTGAAATTTCCTGTATTTCTAAGCACTCTCCTGCCCCTTTTATTCATGCTTGCACAGTGGCCAATAATTTCCTGAGTGTAACTATTGCTCACAGATTTCTTACTGGAGGCCAATAAAAATAAACAAACACACTAACAACATTCTATTTTCTAATATCTTCACCTAGAATTCAAAATCATTAGGCACATTATATATCTGCAAAGTTGTTGTAGACAATTTTGCTAAATCTTTCACCACTTCATAGATGAATCACGATTTTTCCACCTCAAACATTTTTCTCACCACTTTCCAGCAGGCCCTGAAGTCAATACCACATATATTAGCTTTTCTGTTTCATAACATCTCATTTCAGTGCCTATTTTTATAGTAGTCAGGATAGGCTCCATTATACTACTGTAATAATCGACCCCTAAATATTTGCAAATTAAAGCACAAATGCTTAATTTTTCACCCATTCTGTATGCTCATCATGGGTGAGCAAAGAGGGTCTGCATATTGTAGGCTATCAGGGGCCAGGCTGATGAAGGGTCTCACCTGACAGATGCCTTAGGTGCTTACACAGGCTGGGAAAACACAATGTCAAAAATCATACACCAGTTCTTAAAGCACTCTTTCTTTCTCTCTCTTTTTCTATCTCTCTTCACTTGAATTTAGCATTTGGGCTTCTGAAAGGTCTGTAGATAATTTGAGATCATTAGTTTGTCCAAGATGATCCAATTAAGTGGAAGGTATATCTGAACTTGAAAAATAACAGCCGGGCGCGGTGGCTCACACTTGTAATCCCAGCACTTTGGGAGGCCGAGGCGGGCGGATCACGAGGTCCGGAGATCGAGACCATGGTGAAACCCCGTCTCTACTAAAAATACAAAAAATTAGCCGGGCGTGGTGGCGGGCGCCTGTAGTCCCAGCTACTGGAGAGGGTGAGGCAGGAGAATGGCATGAACCCGGGAGGCGGAGCTTGCAGTGGGCCGAGATTGCGCCACTGCACTCCAGCCTGGGCGACAGAGCAAGACTCCGTCTCAAAAAAAAAAAAAAAAGAAAAATAACAAAATAGTTCAGATTACATTATTGTATATGAGTCCTTGATTATGTTGTGCCTAAAGCCAGATGACTCCTGGGGATTTCATTATGTTAAGGTACTGGCGTTTTCAACTGAAATCTTACCAAACAGGACAAAGCAAAGTACAGCTGGGTTTCAGGCACAGCTACAACTAGGCATTCAAAGTTCCTGCATGTTCTGTCTTTGTGTCTCTTTACGTATCAACCTCATTTTTTCTATTGCTAGAAGCTAACCTTCTCAAGGTATAAAGAGTGTTTTCCATAAACGCCTGATTTTTAATATTGAAGCTCAATCCATAGTGTAAAAGTTCCTGTTCTCTTTTGGATCCATGTACCAAAATCCTAGGGAAAGAATCATTCATTAGCTGAAATTAAGAAAGTGCCCTTTGGGAGGCCAAGGTAGGTGGATCACGAGGTCAGGAGTTCAAGATCAGCCTGACCAATATGGTAAAACCCCATCTCTACTAAAAATACAAAAATTAGCCAGGCACGGTGGCAGGTGCCTGTAATCCCAGCTACTTGGGAGGCTGAGGCAGGAGAATCACTTGAACCTGGACAGCAGAGGTTGCAGTGAGCTGAGACCACTGCACTCCAGCCTGGGTGACAGAGTGAGACTCTGTCTCAAAAAAAAAAAAAAAGAAAAAGAAAAGAAAGTGCCTAACACAGTAAACATAGTACCCGAACTTTTTCTTTTTCCTTTTTTTTTTTTTTTTGAGACAGAGTCTTGCTCTGTCACCCAGGCTGGAGTGCAGTGGCACAATCTCAGCTCACTGCAACCTCCACCTCCCGGGTTCAAGTGATTCTCTTGTCCCAGCCTCCCGAGTAGCTGGGACTACAAGAGTGCGCCACTACACCCAGCTAATTTTTGTATTTTCAGTAGAGATGAGGTTTCACCATGTTGGCCAGGATGGTCTCGATCTCTTGACCTGGTGATCTGTCCGCCTCAGCCTCCCAAAGTGCTGGGATTACAGGCATGACCCACTGTGCCCAGCCCCGAACTATTTCTTAGAGAGCTAACCAGTATGACTAGATCTTGAGATGAAACCTCTAACCCCTTTAAAACAATAAATAATTAACAGAGGCTAGAGATGAGGTTTGACATGGCTGTTCCTATGGAAATCACATGGATCAGTAAGCTTGAGGTCACAATTCACAGGAGAGGGCAGCTCCTGGATAAACAATTTGAAGACTGCCCAACAGGTGGCTTTCATTTCAAATATTAAAGTAATATCAGGCTGGGTACAGTGGCTCACACCTGTAATTCTGGCACTTTGGGAGTTCGAGGAAGGCAGATAACATGAGGCCAGGAGTTTGAGACCAGCCTGACCAACATGGCAAAACCCCGTTCTCTACTAAAAATATAAAAACTAGCAAGGGTGGTGGTGCCTGGCTCCCAGCTACTGGGGAGGCTGAGGCAGGAGGATCATTTGAACTCAGGAGGGGGAGGTTGCTGTTAGTCGAGACTGAGCCACTGTACTCAAGCCTGGACAAGAGCAAGATCTCGTCTCCTAAATAAATAAATAAATAAATAAAGTAATATCAAATGAAACAAATAACTTTAAATCTAACCAAATATTCAAGTCACCCTTATTTCTACAATTTTGTTAAAATTCTAAAATTATAAGATATTTAGTATCTTAGCAACTTTGTCTGAAGAAGCTGTTATTTTATACTTGTTGATGGGCCATTAAGTAATAGATTTCTGTTCATGTAAAGGAAGACACACAACTATTTATAGTGCATTTTGTGATCAATGAATAAAAATTTCATATAAATTTTATTAATATTAAAGGTATTGATTAAATGTCTAGAATATACTTGCAACTATTCTAAATATCAAAAATGTATATTGTATATCCTACCTAACAAATAAAACTTTAGAAGTAAATTTCATTTAAACATTTTATTATTGGATATAATCATAATTAAGTAAAGTCTATTAAACAATTTAAACTGTATTTGATGTTTTTATTACGGCTATAACAAATTTCCACAACCAAATGAAACAACACAAATGTATTCTCTTACAGTTTTGACTGTAAGTCTGACATAGGTTTCCTTGAACTAAAATCAAGGTGTTAGCAATGCTGTGTTCCTTTCTGGAGACTATCAGGGAGAATCTGTTTCTTTGCAATTTTCCAGCTTATGAGAGGATACTCATATTTCTGGGCCCATGGCCATCTTCAGAACCAGCAACACTGAATCTTTCTGATCCTTCTTATAAAGTCATATATTCCTCTGAGTGCTGCAGAAAAATGTTCTCCTATCTGAAGGACTCATGATTAGTTTGAGCCCTCCTGGATAATCAAGCATATTCTTTGATCTAGAGTCCTTTCCTTAATCACATCTGCAGAGTCCCTTTTGCCATCTAACATACCATATTCACAGGTTATGAGGATTTGGAAGTGAACATTTGAAGGGGGAATCAAAGAATTATTCTGCCTACCATGATGTACCTGATCCATTTGGATGCTTCAAACACCTTAAAAAGTAGACAAAACCACCCAAATACAAGCATGACAAAATGTTCTATGCTTACACAAATTTATTCTAAAAATAACACCAGTGTTTTAAGAAGTTTATCTTTATTTTAAACTAGTTTTACGCCATCTTAAAATAATGAGAGGCTTAGTTCAAGATCCTTTTAGGGTATCAGAAAAAAATACTATGAAACATTTTGGTAAATGCAGTAATTCTACTAAGAAAGAGAATTCTTTCTTAGACTAGCTAAGGTGACAGAATCTGGGTCACTGATCAATTGATTCTTGATCAGGGCTCAGGACTTAACTGACTTCTTCCAAGGTGATTCAAATTAAAGTCACTGGCACTGAGGCCAACCTTGCCCTTTTTATAGATAAATTGCACTTGTTACATCAATAAGACTTTTTCTTTAAGGTCCGTGCCTCTAGAATAGATTTCAGTTCTCTCAATTTGGGATCTCCTGCCAAAGTGATAGATTTTTAAAGCTGTGCTTAGTTTGCATTACATAACTCATTGTTCTGTCAGTTTGACATATTGACCTGTTCTCTTAGAATTCTTTAAAAGTTGATGCATTCCTTTTTAACATAGTATTACAATTAGCAGGGCCATCTAGAGGTTTTATCTCCTAGAAAAGGGATTAAGTCTATGTACTTAAATAAGTTTTTTTGAGAAATGTGCCTAATTTGTTATCCAGGGACATTAATAATTATATACAAATTTATTCTTCTTCTGATACAATAGAGCTCTCAGATTTCAAGGACTATTATTTGTGAACTTACAACTCTCTGTGTTTATTCTTTACTGTTTATCTGGATATAAACATACACCATAGGCAGATTCCTAATGAATACTATAAACTTTTTTTTTTTTTTTTTTTGAGATGGAATCTCACTCTGCCACCCAGGCTGGAAGGCAGGGGCCGGAGCTCACTGCAACCTCTGCCTCCCGGGTTCAAGTGATTCTCCTGCCTCAGCCTCCCAAGTAGCTGGGATTACAGGCACGTGCCACCATGCCCTGCTAATTTTTGTATTTTTAGTAGAGATGGGATTTTGCCATGCTGACCAGTCTGGTCTCAAACTTTTGACCTCAGGTGATCCACCTGCCTCAGCCTCCCAAAGTGCTGGGATTACAGATGTGAGCCACTGTACTCAGCCTATTTTATAAAACATGCATGTACACACATACACATATATACATATGCATATTACCTATCTATCTACTTGTATCTATATACCTCTACTTAGGAAAAATAAATTCAAAACAAGGAGTACTATTTAAAATATTTAACAACTAGGAGAGTTCAAATACCAATTCATCAAAACAGATGCCACCTCATAAAGAATGGATACTAGCCATAAACATCCACTGGTACATCCACAACAATGAATGCCTATTGAATATTAAGCTTTTTTACACTCCATATTTTCTAATTTTCAAGAACATGTGACCCTTAACTAAAATTATTTTAATAAATCATAATAGCTTTGATTGTTGTTGTTACTGTCATTATTTTTACTGATATTGTCCTCAGATTTCTTAATCAATGCAAACCCCTTAAGTTAGCGCCTTTTTCCTTCCAGCACTCATCTCTCAAGGAATTCTGACTCTTCTTATTAGAGTAGATTGTTGGATGCCCAAATCAAGGGGTAAAATGCATGAGGGTTGGTAGTGATTAAAATTGTCTCTTTAATTGGACCACTTGTGGAAGAGCCATAAGAGATTTTAAAGTTACTGGTTATTACAAGCATTCCAATGTATTTGTTGGTGTCTGATCCCCCTCTTTAAAAAAATTAGTGTTTATACTTTAAAACTTTCTACTACAAAAACACCTCAAAATATATTAATATCCAAACACTTTTTTCTAGTTCTTAGAGAAGTTCTATGTTCTTTGTTCTTATCTTTCTAACTTTTCAATGGTGCAAAAGTCCTTTAAACTTGAGAAATCTGATGGTTTTAACATATATTTATGAAACCACATTAACAACACTAATGATATTTAGTAGTCAATTTGGTTAGCTAATTGGGAGAGACACCACAAAAATGAGGTAAACTGTGCTGAATGCCTATCCACACTGATAGACAAGTCATGCCATTATGATCAAAGGAATTGTGAAAAGACCTACTTAGGCTAAATAATCATTTTTTTCCTGTTTTTAAAAGCCATGAAGAGAAAATTAGGTGAATAGTGATTAGGAGCTTAAAAGCTTAACAAATGGCACGATTTAGATTTAAAATGCATAATCCTATTTCAAAGTTCATCTATTTAGACTCTATATTTTCTCAAATTTTAAAAAGCACCTGCAGCACCCTGGAAATACATATTTAATACTACACCATTATGGCTGGTCATTGAGAACAACATTTTGAAAATGTATTCTCTAAAGCGATGAGGTCTTCTGAAGAATCTACTAATTGAAGTATATTAGTCCATTTTTATGTTGCTGAGAAAGATATACCTGAGACTGGGAAGAAAAAGACGTTTAATTGGACTTACAGTTCCACATGGCTGGGGAGGCCTCAGAATCATGGTGGGAGGCAAAAGGCACTTCTTACATGTTAATAGCAAGAGAAAATGAGAAGGATGCAAAAGCAGAAACCCCTGATAAAACCATCAGATCTCACGAGACTTATTCACTACCATGAGAACAGTATGGGGGAAACTGCCCCCATGATTCAAATTGTCTCCCGCTAGGTCCCTCCCACAACACATGGGAATGATGGGAGTATAATTCAAGATGAGATTTGGGTGGGAACACAGAGCCAAACCATATCATTCCACCCCTGGCCCCTCCAAATTCCATGTCCTCACATTTCAAAACCAATCGTGCTTTCCCAACTGTACCCCAAAGTCTTAACTCATTTCAGCATTAATCCAAAAGTCCACAGTCCAAAGTCTCATCTGACACAAGACAAGTCCCTTCCACCTATGAGCCTGTAAAATCAAAAGCAAGCTAGTTACTTCCTAGATACAATGGAAGTACAGGTATTGGGTAAATACACCCATTCCAAAGAGGAGAAATTGGCCAAAACACAGGGGTTACAGGGCCCAAGCAAGTCCAAAATCTAGAGGAGCAGTAAAATCTTAAATCTCCAGAATGATCTCCTTTGACTCTAGGTCTCACATCCAGGTCATGCTGATGCAAGGGGTGGGTTCCTATGGTCTTGGGCAACTCCATCCCTGTGGCTTTGCAGGGTATAGTCCCCCTCTTGGCTGCTTTCCCAGGGTGGCGTTGAGTGTCTGCAGCTTTTCCAGGTGCACAGTGCAAGCTGTCAGTGGATCTACCATTCTAGGGTCTGGAGGACCGTTGCACCCTTCTCACAGCTCCACTATGGTGGTGCCCCAGTAGGAACTCTGTGTGGGGACTCTGGCCCCACATTTCCCTTCCACATTGCCCTAACAGAGGTTCTCCATGAGGGCCCCGCCCCTACAGCAAACTTTTGCCTGGGTATCCAGGAGTTTCCATACATCTTCTGAAATCTAGGTGGAGGTTCCCAAACCTCAATTCCTGACTTCTGTGCACCCACAGGCTCAACACCACGTGGAAGCTGCCAAGGCCTGGGGCTTCCACCCTCTGAAGGAACAGCCCAAGCTGTACTTTGGCCCCTTTTAGTCATGACTAGAGTGGCTGGGACACACAGCCCCATGTCCCTAGACTGCACACAGCATGGGGACCTTGGGCCCAGCCCACCGTTTTTTCCTAGATCTCCAGGCCCATGATGAGAGGGATGCTGTGAAGACCTCTGACATGCCCTGGTGACATTTTCCCCATTGTCTTGGGAATTAACATTTGGCTCCTCGTTACTTATGCATATTTCTGCAGCAGCTTGAATTTCTCCTCAGAAAAAGGGTTTTTCTTTTCTGTCACATTGTCAAGCTGCAAATTCTCCAAACTTTGGTGCTCTGCTTCCCTTGTAAAACTGAATGCCTTTCACAGCACCCAAGTCACATCTTGAATGCTTTGCTGCTTAGAAATTTATTCTACCAGATACCCTAAATCATCTCTCTCAAGTTCAGAGTTCCACAGATCTCTGCGGCAGGGGCAAAATGCTGCCAGTCTCTTTGCTAAAACATAACAAGAGTCACGTTTGCTCCAGTTCCCAACAAATTCCTTATCTCCATCTGAGACCACCTCAGCCTGGAACTTATTGTCCATATCACTATCAGCCTTTTGGGCAAAGCCATTCAACAAATCTCTAGGAAGTTTCAAACTTTCCACCTTTTCTTATCTTCTTCTGAGCCCTCCAAACTGTTCCAACCTCTGCCTGTTACCCAGTTCCAAAGTCGAGTCCATAGTTTTGGGCATCTTTTCAGCAGCACCCAACTCTGCTGGAACCACTTTACTGTATTAGTCCATTTTCATGCTGCTGATAAAGACATACCCGAGACTGAGAAGAAAAAGAGGTTTAGTTGGACTTACAGTTCCACATGGCTGGGGAGGCCTCAGAATCATGGCGGGAGGTGAAAGGCACTTCTTACATGGTGGCAGCAACAGAAAATGAGAAGTATGCAAAAGTGGAAACCCCTGATAAAACCATCAAATCTTGTGAGAATTATTCACTACCACAAGAACAGTATGAGGGAAATTGTCCCCATTATTCAAATTGTCTCCCACCAGGTCCCTCCCACAACATGTGGGAATTATGGGAGTGCAATTCAAGATGAGATTTGGGTTGGGAAACAGAGCTGAACCATATCATGAAGAAAATAGTATTTTATTTTATAATACTTCTCCTCTGTTGGCAATATGAGTAAGTGGCTATTAAAAATGGTAGGCACACTAATCGTTCTATATTTAGGAGAGTTTAGTCTCTCCAATTTGGCCTTGAATTTTTAAAATAATTTTCCCATCTACTCATTCAACAAAAATGCATTTATAATTTATTATTCTACATTCTGGGAATAAAATGATGAAGAAAGCATGTAACTTTTTCCTGAAATTCTATTTTATCTTTTCCTAGCCATACCTAGTCTCTTCTTTCCAGATATTTCTTACTAAGATTTTAGAATCCTGCTCAGGAATTATATTCTCTAGAAAGCCTTTATTGATCTTCCAAGACTAGAAAATATCCTTTCCATGTGCTTTCATGATACTCTATTTAGCTTTTTGTAATATTTTCATCCTGGATGGTCATTGGCTGTGTTCTTGTCTGAATTCCCAGTACATCCTGTCCCCCTTTAGTGACCTGTATGCAATTGCTGTATCATTCACCATGGTGTTCACACTCCCTAAATCCTAAAACAATCAGATCTCCATCAATAGTTATTGGTTGAATTAATGCCAGTTAATGTGGGTGGTGTTCCTACTTCCCAAACTTTTATTCTTTAATGAGTCAGTACTATAGGCATAAGTACTGCAGAAGTTTAATCATAGCACTGTAGTAGGCACAGAATGTAAAGAGAGCACAAAGGGGAGCCAGAGAACTGGCTCGTGGTGAGCCATGGTCGTTGCAAGTGGGAAGTGACAGCTATACCATCTACATGTAGAGGGCTGAATATATTTACGAGGAAACTTGATCAGTGCTTCCTGAGGGCTTGAATTTCTTGGTGCCTTACCAAAACTATAAATAGATTTTTCCTGTCCCAATCTGAAAGACAGGTGAGAGCAGAAAGCCTCTCCATTTCAAGTTAATCAATGTTTTACTGTAAATTGAACGAACAAGTAGACAAATATCCCACACCAAGGGCTAAGTGAATGAAAGACAGGAGCTTATCGACTGTCACAGCTGTCAAAGTGTCCCAATTTCACACTCTGGCACTCTTCCTATTATGGAATGGAAAAGATACCAACTTGGAAAAATGACCAGGAGAAATGCAGGCTGAAACGAACCTGGTTTTCATAACTTGTCTTAAGAACAGATAACTAAAGGCAGAGATTAGAAATTCACATTCAAATAGAGAGAGAATGACATCTACTGGTTGAGAGAATTTGGCCTTGTAGATAGCTAGTAATGGTTTTTCTCCATAAAGTTGAAATGTTTTCCTTTCTTCTTATATACATATAACTCCAAATAATGATAATGGGAATTATCTACACACAATGAGGGGGAAATTGACCTATTATCTGCACAGTTCTAATAATAATGAAAGAAAGTTAATCCTTAATTGGCTGGCATTGCAGTTAGAAGTATTTTGCAAATGACTTTAAATGACATTGACTTAATTTCTGTACATGTATAAGCAGTTTTTTATGACAGTCTCTTGTACAAAACTGTCATCAACTTTCTTACAAATAAAAAAGAAATTTGTATGTGACAATTTAAAAAATCATTTATTGTGCAAATCATAGGAGCTTTCTGTACTAAAAATTTATTTGCATTCCTAAAATCAATTATCAATGGAAAAAATCCGTGTGCCTTGGGATTGGTGATAAGTTTTTAGGTATATCACCCAAAGCATAATTCCTACAAAAAATTGACAAATTAGACATCATTAAAATTAAAAGCTATGCTGAGACAGTGAAAAGACAAGGCTCAGACTGGGAGAGATTTTTTTTTTTTTTTTGTATATTCAAACAGTCTACATAGATTCATTCCCTTCCTGTAAAGAGAGTTGAGGTTTTGTATGGCATTTAGATGTACTGATGGGTTGTCACAGCTGAAGGCAAGGCTGCAATCAAAGCAAAGTCCAATTTTAAAAATAAAAAATAAAAACTTCCAATGAGAAGTGAAAAGCTCAAATATTAACATTTGTTCTCTTATCTAGAAGAATAAGTAACAGGAACTAATTAATTTGAGCAAATATTTTGCTTTAAGTATTTTAGAGAAATTTTTATTTTAAGATAAAGAGAAATCCTTTCTAGGCCATTGATATTAAAATAAACTTAATCACTGAATTTCAGCTTTTCCAGCATTTGCTTTCTTCCCATAAATAACATTAAAGGACACAAATTCAAATCAATAGTACCAAACTTACCTAGATAAATCTAAGTCAAACATTATGCCCTAACAAATCTCCACATCTCAAATTTACACGTTTCAAGAGTCAGAATCGCAGTCTTATTACTACCGATTTTCTTCAACAATCAATTAGGGAACAAAGGACTGTTTTTAAAATCATGGCGGAATAAAAACATATACAGTCCTGCATCACTTAACAATGGGGATATGTTCTGAGAAATGTGTCATTAGGTGATTTAATTGCTGTGTGAACATCATAGAGTTACTTACATAAACCTCGATGCTGTAGCCTACCACACACCTAGGCTGTAGATATAGCCTCTTGTTCCTAGGCTACAAATCTTTACAGTATGTTACTGTACTGAAAACTGTAGGCAATTATAACACAATGGTAAGTATTTGTATATATAAGCAGACGATACCACTAGTGTTCAGAAGAAAAGGGCTAAGAATACCAAATATCGGTTGCATATCGTACACAATCAAGTTGACAAGTCTGTTATACATAAAAGGAAATAGCAAGATCACTTTAAATTCTTGTTGATAAATGAAGCACTTCCATTTGTATTTTATTTTAGTATTATCTACATCTGACCATAGGAAAACCACGTTTTCCAAATAAAATTTGCTTTTATTTCTCTGAGCATAAAAGCCATTTTATGTGGATATTACTTGGGAAGCATTTACAACCATAAATTTTAAAAATTACACATAATTTCACCACTCCAGAAAAATGCTATCAACAATCTATTTTATTTCAAACATCAACATTATTTGAAAAATTAAATTGGGATTATAGCACACATACTATTTCATCTAGTTTATAATATATAAACTATTTCTTCTCAAAATATGTTAATGTTATAAGCTCTCTCCTATGTCAACGAAACATTTTTTTAGTCCCTAATGGCTGCTTAGTCTTTCAGTATTTGATGATCCACAACTGATCTAATTAATTTCTCTAAAATTAAACATGTAGACTGCTTCAAATATTCACTACTACAAGAAATGCTAATGTTTCTTGCTGTTATTGGTCTTTTTTGGCCATCGAACTACATTACCATTGGTTCTATTTTTTCCAGAATTTCAGCAGTCTTACTACCCTTTTCCATTCTAATTATGGCTACTTTTGTTTTTCTACTAACATGATATTTGATCTAATGTTTCTAATTGTCAGGGTCAAAAGTGAAACCTTATCTTTTGAGTCCCCTTATTTAACAGATAATTTGACACATTTCTCAAAAAACCCAAACTCCCCCCACCCACTGCTTCATTTGATAAGGTAACTTGGAATTTGTGACACAAATTTTTTATAATCATTTTTACTATATAAGTTTTCATTTAAAACATTTTAACATTTGTATGTGGCTTGAGACCCACGAGAACAACAAAGATGCTTATGTAACCTTTTTAAAGATACAATTAATATATTTCTGGAACCAGAGGCCAGAGGTGAGTGGTCCAGACGGCTGGGGCCGCTCAGCTTAATCAGGTCAGGCAGGAATGTGTCTTCCTCCCATTGTTTTGTCGTTGTTGTTTTAGTTTTATTTGGATGTTGATTGACACATAATAATTGTACTTATTTATGGGGTACAATGTGATATTTTCATGCATGTATACATGGTGTAATGATCCAATCAGGGTAATTAGTGTATCCATCACCTCAAATGGTTGCCATTTTTTTGTTGTGAGAACATTCAAAAGTCTCCCTTCTAGCTATTTGGAAGTATACAATACATTCTTGTTGACTATAGTCACCCTATGGTGCAACAGAATGCCAGAATTTATTCTTCCTAACTGTAACATTTTTGATGCACCCATCACCCAGGCAGTGGACACTGCACACAATGTGTAGTCTTTTTAAACATTCCATGTATGAGTGAGATCATCTGTCATAGGTCCTATTGTGCTTAGCTTATTTCACTTAACATAATGTTCTCTAGATTCATCCATGTTGTCACAAAGGAGAGGATTTTGTTCTTTTTTTTTGGCTGAATAGTATTTCATTATGTAGGCATACCATATTTTCAAAAATCCATGGGTCAATCTGTGAACATTAGGTTGATTCATTATCTTGGCTATTGTGAATAGCATTGTGATAAATGTGGGAGTGCAGATATATTTTTGACATACTGGTTTAATTTCCTCCGGATAAACACCCAGTAGTGGGGTTGTTGAATCACATAGTAGTTTTATTTTTAATTTTTGAGAAACCTCCATATTATTGTCTGTAATGGCTGTGCCAATTTACATTCCCACCCACAGTGTATGGTTCCCTTTTCCCTACATCCTCAGCAGAATTTGTTACCTTTTGTCTTCTGATAACTTGTTTTAGTGTCCACCCCCTGCCATGTTATACCGCAACTCTCTCATTATGGAGGACTTAAATAGCAGTTTTACTGAGATGTAATTCACATAAAATTCACTCTTTCAAAGTGTACAGTGCAGTGGGTTTTAGCATATACACAGAGTTATTCAGCAGAGTTCTTAATAATTCAGTCCCAAACCTATTAAGTAGACTAAAGCAAGTAAGTTTTTACGCATTGGCAGAGTGGAAACATGGTGGCCCAGAGAGGAGTAGCCTAAAGTGTTTCCACAAATGGGAATCTCCAAGCAGAATATTAGAGCCCATATGGGGTATAGGGGGCAAACCTGAAGAAGGGTAGTATGAAGTGCCAGAGCCCACCAGGATGAGAAGGGCATCCATGGTGGGGAGAGGGAGGATTAGTGTAGCCAGATGCTTCTGGCACAGCCTGAAAAGGATGAGGCAAACATCCCTGTAAGAGCGTGGTCCAGCACAATGTGAGCCCAGCAGGGTGAGTAGGTGGCTATATAGTATGAGAAGGTATCCAGGAGTGGGAAGTCAGAGATGACCAGAGTGAAGAGGGCATCAACACAGAGAAGAGATGGCAATAGCAATAGGATATTGGTTATGTACAGGGAATTGGCCAAATAAGTACATATAAAAGAATAACAGGAGACAGTCTTATGTCATAGAACAGTGGTATAAATAGGCAAAAATGATGTCTAGTATGATCCCTGAGGTGACAGAGTGAAATTGGAAATATATGTGAATTTATGGTTTTCAATATATAACAATAGATATAGAAATAAATGTGGAGGTAAGTGCATATGCATGTAAGTGTGCATATACTTACTGCATTCACTGACATGGCCTAGAACCAAAAACACCTCTAACAACAAGCATACCTACAGCTCAGCCCCTGGTTTTTTTAACAGTCATCTCCACCAAAAGGCACTCAGACTTGTTATAAAAATGACTGCTTCCAAAACTGAGGCAGTGAAAGTAAAAGAGGAGCCTGGGACATGTTTTGTGCTAGAAAGCAGGCCAGTATTAAAGGAACGACTAGGTCATGTCAAAGGGACATAGGAAAAGCTTGAAGGGGCTCTTTTTGGCCAAATCTGAAGCAATTTGTCTATCAAAATAACCAACGTAATGACTTAGAAAGCACTGGCAAAAATAGAAAGCTATGAGTCTATAATTTGGTGAAGAATGGGATAGATTAAAAGTAAGACCCCACAAAATATGTATTAATTACAAATAAGAAAATAGTGGCTCGAAGACACCAACTTAATCAGAAGTCAAAGTGAACATCATTAGTAGTTCAGCAGATCAAATTTATGTATCACCTGATAGGGTGCAGGGAGAAGGACACACCATCACTTCTGCAGCATTACTGATAAAAATTCAGAATTTAATATAGTCGATGAGTAAGCCAAAAACAGATACAAATTGAAGGACATTTGAAAAAATAACTAGTCTCATCTTCAAAAGTGTCAAGGCCATGAAAGTCAAGAAAAATCTGAGGAGAAATTGTTCCAAAATGTAAGAGAGCAAGGGTTCATGACAAGTAAATGCAGTGAAATACTCTGAACTGGGTAACCGGGATAACTGGTGTAACTAGAATAGAATTACTGTATTTATGATGGCAATATGTCTGTGTTAATTTCGTGATTTTGACAGTTTGCTGTGATGATGTAAAATAATGGGGTATATTCTGCAGGTAGACCAATGTTCTGTTGTTTCAAAAGAATAAAAGATAAACTTCAAAACCACAGGTAAAATAAGAAACATCTAAAGCAATTCATTACACACAAAAAATGCAGTAAGTACACACTAAAGTATTAGGTGATGAAGGGGCATCAGGTTAGCCCTCTAAAATGTTACAGGAATAAAAAGTAATTTGTCCTTTCCTGTAAATTTGAGATGGTTTCAAAATATTTTAACATTCCAGTGAAAAAGGATCTGAATTTCAGATAAATAGTAACATTCAATTCTTTTCATCATCTACAAAAGCCAACATATGACTGCAGGAATTGAAAATAGCTCATAAGGCTCAGGAAGATTGTCTTGTTTGATTTTTCCCACCTAGGAGAAAGAAAGCAGAGCCACAAAAGAATTGTGCTTCTTCTTTCTCAGCTTCAAGAGGACATTTGATCATCAAAGCACAACTTTCCTTCTGTCTCTTGCAGAAAATTTTGCCTGCATAACCGCCAAGTAGCTCCTGGATTCAGCACCTAGGACAGTGCTTGGCAGACCATAATAACAGAAATAGTACGGTCATAGAACACTCTTACTCAAGGCTATGCAGACAGTGAAGGTCAAAGCCAGAATTTAAAGGTGGATTATTTGGCTTTAAGAGTCCCATTAAACAAATCTTTGTTGACTAAAACTTAATACATTTACTCTTCTTAATTGGGTAGTTTATTAAGCATGAAAAGGCTAATTCTCCTACTGGATTGCTTTGTAAAATCATTGAAGATATAACATTGCTCTGCTTTAAAAAGCATCTGTATGTAAGAGGAACGTAAGCCATAATGCCATGGTCAATTTTATTTGTCAATTCGACTAGGTTAAGAGGTGCCCAGATAGCTGGTAAAACATTATTTGAGACTGTTTATTTGAGGGAGTTTTCAGAGGAGATTGGCATTAGGATCAGTAGATCAAATAAACAAAATCCACCATTACTAAGGTAAGCTGAATTAATCCAATTCATTGAAGGCCTATATAAAACAAATAGGTTGGGTGATGGCAAATTTAACCTCTCTTCTGGAACTGAGACAATCATCCTCTCCTTTCTTCCAACATCAGAGCTCCAGGTTTTTGGGTCTTTGAACTCTGGAACTTGCACCAGAAGACCATCCAGTCCTCTGGTCTTGGGCCTCAGACTAGGAGTTACACAATCAGCTCTCCTGGTTCTCAGGCCTTTGGACTCATATTGAATTATACCACCAGTTTTCCTGGGCCTCCAGCTTGCAGACAGCATTATCATGAGACTTCTTACCTCCATAATCATGTGGAACAATTCCTAATTCCCAAAATAAATCCACTCTTATCTCTGTCTTTTTATATTAACTGTTTTCTCTCTAATTCCATGAAAGAACTGACAGGGAGTTGAACATTCCTACTTCATCATGTAGGAATCATACCATGCCCACATTACTGTTTTTGAGTAGTAAAGATTTATTGAGATAGTAAAATATTATCTCATTAAGTTAGATATATATATCTCAAAATATATATAAGATATATATCTCAAAATATGTATATATCAGAAGATATATCTTTAATAGATCCATTATTTTCTGTTACTCTATTAAATTCACACTTTGTAAATAAATAGAAATTTTGAAGTTGAAATATTTTATTTATCTTATAAGTTCACAAATGGAACCAAGTCATTCAAAACTAAATTCTGAAAATGCCATAAAATATTAATTAATTTATGCAATAAATATTATTGAACAAGCACTATTTACCAACTCTGTTCTAGATGCAGGAGAAATAATTACAGAGGAAAAAACAGCAGATTAATGTTATATAAAGGTCTCACTAATAAATTCAGTTTTAACAATAAGATACCGAATTTCCAGTCATTCATATATTCATTTATTCACTCACTCAAAATAGATGTATCCTCTACTTCTCTCCAGAATATAGTTAAAGATGTGAGCACAAGGACAACAATAGCAAAAGCAATATAACAAAAACAGGCTTAAACAAATCACTGAGGAAAATACTCAAAATGTTATTACAAAATCTAAACAAACAATTTTTGCAAATTAAATAGAAATGCTTGAGGTCAAAATAAGAATAAGAGGGAAAAGGAACCTCTACTGACACAAATTAACAATAGACGGCATGTTTTCTAAGTGTCGGAAAATTGTATGTTATTATCTCATTAGCTCTTTACTACTCAAAAATGGTAATGTGGAGATGGTAGGATTCACTGAGGAATCAAAACTAAATTGAAGTAATATTCAACTCCCTGTAAATTCTCTTATAGAATTAGAGAGAAAGCAGTTAATACAAAAATTAACTGGAAATCCAGAAAGATGAAGTGGTTTGATTTTTCAACTACAGGTGAATCGTTTTCCAAATGTGGTTATAGGGCAGGTCCCTGGTGCTGTTCGGGGAAATATAGAGAATGGCGAATGAACTGAATGTATTCCAATGTTCTAATTGTTTCCAAAGGAAAAAAAAAGACAAATTTTCAAACAAAATTCCTGGAAGAAAATTAAATCAATTGATTATACAGAAAATTCATGAGCACTTAAAAAATAAACTAAATCAGTAAGGTTCACTAAAATACTAATGGCAATCGCGCTCATATATCTCATTTCAAGAGTCTCATTTTGAGTATACTATATGCCAGGTACTATTCTAGTGTCTATGTAAAAATTAATCCATCTAACCCTTCAAATATCCTATGTAATAGAAAAAACACCATTTTATAGATGGAAAACGGAGACATAGATAGGTTTAATGATTTCTGCAAAGTCATTTATATAAAAATTGGCAGAATCAGAATTTTAATTCAAGCAGAATGATTTTAGAGCCTACACTTTTGATCTACTTTTGTTAGAAAAAGACACAATTATAATGTTATTGGCAAAGTGCAGAGTACCCCAACATTACTCTATCAGGTGCCTGGCATATACTAAGCATATACTGGCTATTTGTTGAGTGAATGAGCCTTCTAGCTATTTCTATTATTTTTGCCTCAACACCTTTATAGATGTTTTTTCCTTTGCCTATAATATTTCCCCAAAATATTTTAAAAAGAGAGCTCATTTTCAACATTTGGATCTGAGCCTGGGTATTCTCTCCACAAATAGACTTCCCTGACTGTCTTTCTAGCATGGATCCCAGTCCTATATCTAGACAAATATCCATATATAATCAGGCCTACCTCAACTTGAAATCATGAAATCAACCTACTTTACTTTGTAGTTATTTTGTGCTTTCCCAGTAAGACTTAGGTGTAAAAGAACAAGAGCCTCATCTACCATGTTCATAACTCTGTGTTCCTACTAGGCTTTTAATACATATTTGATGAGCAATTAGATGAATGGATGAACAGATGGAAAGACAGATAAATAATGCATCCGAATTTAGGATAGGAATTTGGTCATAACTTTTATGGTGTCCAGGTGGGCTATATGTATTTTCAGCTGGTTAAATTACCAAGCCTCCCAAATCTCGAATTTACCAAACTAATAACAGATTAGAAAAGTTCTCTAATTGCATGATAGAAGGTTTCATCTTTAACTTTTCAAAAGTTTTCTATTTTTTTTTTTGTAAAAGCAACTGTGAGGCACCCCCCAATAGGGGCAGACTGACACCTCCCATGGCCGAGTACCCCTCTGAGATGAAGCTTCTAGAGGAACAATCAGGCAGCACCATTTGCTCTTCAGCAATATTCGCTGTTTTGCAGCCTCCGCTGCTGATACTGAAGCAAACAGCGTCTGGAGTGGACCTCCAGCAAACTCCAACAGATCTGCAGCTGACAGTTCTGACTGTTAGAAGGAAAACTAACAAACAGAAAGGACATCCATACCCAAACCCCATCTGTACGTCACCATCACCAATGACCAAAGGTAGATAAAACCACAAAGATGGGAAAAAACAGAGCAGAAAAGCTGAAAATTCTAAAAATCAGAGCACCTCTCCCACTCCAGAGGAATGCAGCTTCTTGCCAGCAACGGAACAAAGCTGGATGGAAAATGACTTTGACAAGTTGAGAGAAGAAGCCTTCAGAAGATCAAACTTCTCCTAAAGGAGGAAGTCCGAACCATTGCAAAGAAGCTAAAATCCTTGAAAAAAGATTAGACGAATGGTTAACTAGAATAACCAGTGTAGAGAAGTCCTTAAATGACCTGATGGAGCTGAAAACCATGGCACAAGAACTACGTGATGCATGCACAAGCTTCAGGAGCCCATTCGATCAACTGGAAGAAAGGGTATCAGTGATTGAAGATCAAATGAATGAAATGAAGCGAGAAGAGAAGTTTAGAGAAAAAAAGAGTAAAAAGAAACGAACAAAGCCTCCAAGAAATATAGGACTATGTGAAAAGACCAAATCTACGTCTGATTGGTGTACCTGAAAGTGACAGGGAGAATGGAACCAAGTTGGAAAACACTGCAGGATATTATCCAGGAGAACTTCCCCAATCTAGCAAGGAAGGCCAACCTTCAAATTCGGGAAATACAGAGAATGCCACAAAGATAGTCCTGGAGGAGAGCAACTTCAAGACACATAATTGTCAGATTCACCAAACTTGAAATGAAGGAAAAAATGTTAAGGGCAGCCAGAGAGAAAGGTCGGGTTACCCACAAAGGGAAGCCCATTAGACTAACAGCTGATCTCTTGGCAGAAACTCTACAAGCCAGAAGAGAGTGGGCGCCAATATTCAACATCCTTAAAGAAAAGAATTTTCAAACCAGAATTTCATATCCAGCCAAACTAAGCTTCACAAGTGAAGGAGAAATAAAATCCTTTATCGACAAGCAAATGCTGAGAGATTTTGTCACCACCAGGCCTGCCCTAAAAGAGCTCCTGAAGGAAGCACTAAACATGGAAAGGAACAACCACTACCAGCCACTGCAAAAACATGCCAAATTGTAAAGACCATCAAGGCTAGGAAGAAACTGCATCAACTAATGAGCAAAACAATCAGCTAACATCATAACGACAGGATCAAATTCACACATAATAAGATTAACCTTAAATGTAAATAGGCTAAATGCTCCAATTAAAAGGCACAGACTGGCAAATTGGGTAAAGAGTCAAGCCCCATCAGTGTGCTATATTCAGGAGACCCATCTCATGTGCAGAGACACACATAGGCTCAAAATAAAGGGATGGAGGAAGATCTACCAAGCAAATGGAAAACAAAAAAAGGCAGAGGTTGCAATCCTAGTCTCTGATAAAACAGACTATAAACCAGTAAAGATCAAAAAGAGACATAGAAGGCCATTACATAACGGTAAAGGGATCAATTCAACGAGAAGAGCTAACTATCCTAAATATATATGCACCCAATACAGGAGCACCCAGATTCATAAAGCAAGTCCTTACAGACCTACAAAGAGACTTAGACTCCCACATAATAATAATGGAAGACTTTAACACCCCACTATCAACATTAGTCAGATCAAGGAAACAGAAAGTTAAAAAGGATATACAGGAATTGAACTCAGCTCTGCACCAAGTGGACCTAATAGACATCTACAGATCTCTCCACCCCCAAATCAACAGAATATACATTCTTCTCAGCACCACATTGCACTTATTCCAAAATTGATCACATAGTTGGAAGTAAAGCACTCCTCAGCAATCTGAAAGAACAGAAATTATAACAAACTCTCTCTCAGACCACAGTGCAATCAAACTAGAACTCAGGATTAAGAAACTCACTCAAAACTGCTCAACTACATGGAAACTGAACAACCTGATTCTGAATCACTACTGGGTAAATAAATAATGAAATGAAGGCAGAAATAAAGATGTTCTTTGAAACCAATGAGAACAAAGACAAAACATACCAGAACCTCTGGGACACATTTAAAGCAGTGTGTAGAGGGAAATTTATAGCACTAAATGCCCATAAGAGAAAGCAGGAAAGATCTAAAATTGACACCCTAACATCACAATTAAAAGAACTAGAAAAGCAAGAGAAAACACATTCAAAAGCTAGCAGAAGGCAAGAAATAACTAAGATCAGAGCAGAACTAAAGGAGATAGAGACACAAAAAAATCTTTCAAAAAAATCAATGAATCCAGGAGCCAGTTTTTTGAAAAGATCAACAAAATTGATAGACCACTAGCAAGATTAATAAAGACGAAAAGAGAGAAGAATCAAACAGACGCAATAAAAAATGATAAAGGGGATATCACCACCAATACCACAGAAATACAAACTACCATCAGAGAATACTATAAACACCTCTACACAAATAAACTGGAAAATCTAGAAGAAATTGATATATTCTTGGACACATACACCCTCCCAAGACTAAATGAGGAAGAAGTTGAATCTCTGAATAGACCAATATCAGGCTCTGAAATTGAGGCAATAATTAATAGCCTACTAACCAAAAAAAGTCCAGGACCAGATGGATTCACAGCCAAATTCTATGAGAGGAACACAGAGGAGCTGGTACTATTCCCTCTGAAACTATTCTGATCGACTGAAAAAGAGGGAATCCTCCCTAACTCATTTTATGTGGCCGGCATCATCCTGATACCAAAGCCTGGCAGAGACACAACAAAAAAAGAGAATTTTAGACCAATATCCCTGATGAACATTGATGCAAAAATCCTCAATAAAATACTGGCAAACGAATCAAGCAGCACGTCAAAAAGCTTACCCACCATGATCAAGTGGGCTTCATCTCTGGGATGCAAGGCTGGTTCAACATACACAAATTAATAAACATAATCCAGCATATAAACAGAACCAAAGACAAAAGCCACATGATTATCTCAATAGATGCAGAAAAGGCCTTTGACAAAATTCAACAACCCTTCATGCTAAAAACTCACAGTAAATTAGGTATTGATGGGATGTATCTGAAAATAATAAGAGCTATTTATGACAAACCCACAGCCAGTATCATACTGAATGGGCAAAAACTGGAAGCATTCCCTTTGAAAACTGGCACAAGACAGGGAAGCCTCTCTCACCACTCCTATTCAACGTAGTGTTGGAAGTTCTGGCCAGGGCAGTCAGGCAGGAGAAAGAAATAAAGGGCATTCAGATAGGAAAATAGGAAGTCAAACTGTCCCTGTTTGCAGATGACATGATCGTATATTTAGAAAACTGCATCATCTCAGCCCAAAATCTCCTTAAGCTGATAAGCAACTTCAGCAAAGTCTCAGGATACAAAATCAGTGTGCAAAAATCACAAGCATTCTTATACACCAATAACAGACAAACAGAGAGCCAAATCATGAGCGAACTCCCATTTACAATTGCTTCAAAGAGAATAAAATACCTAGGAATCCAACTTACAAGGGATGTGAAGGACCTCTTCAAGAGAACTACAAACCACTGCTCAATGAAATAAAAGAGGACACAAACAAATGGAAGAACATTCCATGCTCATGGATAGGAAGAATCAATATTGTGAAAATGGCCATATTGCACAAGGTAATTTATAGATTCAATGCCATCCCCATCAAGCTACCAATGACTTTCTTCACAGAATTGGAAAAATCTACTTTAAAGTTCATATGGAACCAAAAAAGAGCCTGCATTGCCAAGACAGTCCTAAGCCAAAAGAACAAATCTGGAGGCATCACGCTACCTGACTTCAAACTATACCACAAGGCTACAGTAAGCAAAACAGCATGCTACTGGTACCAAAACAGAGATATAGATCAATGGAACAGAACAGAGCCCTCAGAAATAATACTACACATCTACAACCATCTGATCTTTGACAAACCTGACAAAAACAAGAAATGGGGAAAGGATTCCCTATTTAATAAATGGTGCTGAGAAAACTGGCTAGCCATATGCAGTAAGCTGAAACTGGATCCCTTCCTTACACCTTATACAAAAATTAATTCAAGATGGATTAAAGATTTAAATGTTAGACCTAAAACCATAAAAACCCTAGAAGAAAACCTAGGCAATACCACTCAGGACACAGGCATGGGCAAGGACTTCATGTCTAAAACACCAAAAGCATTGGCAACAAAAGCCAAAATTGACAAGTGGAATCTAATTAAACTAAAGAGCTTCTGCACAGCAAAAGAAACTACCATCAGAGTGAACAGGCAACCTACAGAATGGGAGAAAATTTTTGCAACCTACTCATCTGACAAAGGGCTAATATTTAGAATCTACAATGAACTCAAACAAGTTTACAAGAAAAAACAACCCCATCAAAAAGTGAGTGAAGGATATGAACAGACAGTTCTCAAAAGAAAACATGTATGCAGCCAAAAGACACATGAAGAAATGCTCATCATCACTGGCCATCAGAGAAATGCAAATCAAAACCACAATGAGATACCATCTCACACCAGTTAGAATGGCCATCATTAAAAAGTCAGGAAACAACAGGTGCTGGAGAGGATGTGGAGAAATAGGAACACTTTCACACTGTTGGTAGGACTGTAAACTAGTTCAACCATGGTGGAAGTCAGTGTGGCGATTCCTCAAGGATCTAGAACTAGAAATACCATTTGACCCAGCCATCCCATTACTATGTATATACCCAAAGGACTATAAATCATACTGCTATAAAGACACATGCACACATATGTTTATTGCGGCACTATTCACAATAGTAAAGAGTTGTAACCAACCCAAATGTCCATCAATGATAGACTGGATTAAGAAAATGTGGCACATATACATCATGGAATACTATGCAGCCATAAAAAAGGATGAGTTTCATGTCCTTTGTAGGGACATGGAGGAAGCTGAAAACCATCATTCTCAGCGAACTATCGCAAGGGCAAAAAACCAAACACCGCATGTTCTCACTGATAGGTGGGAATTGAACAATGAGAACACTTGGACACAGGAAGGAAAACATCACACACCGGGACCTGTTGTGGGGTAGCGGTAGGGGGGAGGGATAGCATTAGGAGATATACCTAATGTAAATGACAATTTAATGGGTGCAGCACACCAACATGGCACATTTATACATATGTAACAAACCTGCACGTTGTGCACATGTACCCTAGAACTTAAAGTATAATTTAAGAAAATGTAAAACCAGAATCCATAAGCTCTAACATAGTTGTCTGAAGCATTTTATATTCAATTATTTTCATTTGTTGTAATATCAGCAGACAATCTCTAGAATCATTTATACAATCAAAAATATTGTTATCATTCAACATAGTACGTACTAAGGCTTCACCTATGCTGCTGTTGTTATTCTGCGTGTGTGTGTACATATGACAAAAAGTTAAACATCATAAAATAATATACAGAAGAAGAATTTTTTAAATTGTTTTTCAATGACTATGGAAGCCTATGTTGTTACTTTATAAACATGTAAGTCCAGAAATGTTATTAAAAATAAATTACAGTTTAATACCATGAATAAATATTAGATTAACAGGGAAAACGCTGCTTTATAGGCATATACTAAACATTAGAAGATGTAAGAAGTCCTACTTTAAAAAGTATACATCAAGCAGATATTTGAATGAAATTTTCATTCTTCCCTAAACATGAGCATGTCTTTTTAGGTAATGTATAAATGACAATATAAATATAAGGAAATCTGAAAATGTGGGTCCTTTCCTCTATCTATTCCTTACTTCCTCCATCACTTGGTATCCTTACTTAGAAGCAGGGCAGAGCCCTGGATTCCAAATCTTTTATTCCCCTCTTTCATAATCACTGCATGCCACTGCCCACACACAAACATACTCAACATATTCTTTTCTGATACAATACCATTCCATTGGCTAG
Source organism: Nomascus leucogenys (assembly GCF_006542625.1). NCBI lineage: Eukaryota > Metazoa > Chordata > Mammalia > Primates > Hylobatidae > Nomascus > Nomascus leucogenys. The sequence goes on along the minus strand of NC_044382.1, from coordinate 15,891,211 downwards.
AATAAATTGAGCAATATTAAAAAGGACTTTTAAGAAGAACTACTGACCTCAGACAATTTGAGTACCTGATCCGAAAACTATTCTCAATCAAGGAAGACCTTTTGATGTCCCAAATCATGCATTGTGGGCACTTTCTCTATGCCTAGCCTAAACCTTGCATCCTCTATCTGAGGCTGTACGCATTTCAGGTCCTGAGTTTAGTCAACATGGAAAGACTGCCATCTACTGAATTACAGGCAACTAATTTGGAATGTTGATGCATGTTTGATTTAATTTTGCTTGTGGTAACTCAGTTTTGTTTTTTTTAATTGCAGATATCACTAATTCTGAGCCATTTCAGGGAGAAGGCAAGAGGATGACTTGCATGGAAGTGGTGACTAACAGTAGGCCAATAATAATTTCCACAATAGCCACTTGTTGAGGGACAAAATAAAGTAACAATCAGGTAATTCTCAGTTGAATAAGAATTAGGAAAAACAGAATAACAAATTTATTGGGCTATTTCCTATATACATACTGATTTCCTACTATACATACTGAGATTGTATTGCCCTATTCACCTTTTCTGCCTGCAAAAGCTGTTAACAACTTTTCCTTGCTGAAACGGTAAAATCAAAACAGCCTGCTAATGGGCAAAAAAAAAAAAATCCACAGTCAAATCAAAGAGGGACAAATCTTAAAGATTTCTTATGCCTTTCTGTCCTTGCATCTTCATTCATGTGATCCTCGCCTCTTGTTATCTACAACTTCACCAATCTTACCCAATAGATAAAAGTAAAAAGCTTTCTCCAAATTCAGATTAGAGCAAGCAAACAACAGTCAAATTTTTTACAATAACAGGAATTATTTATTATGGGCCACAATGGAAAAAAAGATTTTTCTTCACCAAACATGATTATCTGAGGTTTAAAGAAAAGTTAGTGTTGAGAAATCAAATATCAACTCATTAGAGAAAATAGTAAGTCATCCTCAAATTCACTATTCATGAATGTTGATGTTCATTAGCTGAAACAGAAAGCACAGATGCAGAAACTACCTAATTTACAGAAAGGTTACCTGAATGATGCCAAGCACTTTCCAAAGACAAATAAAAGCTTGATTAATGGCTCAACGGCCAATGAAGCTCATCTAAATTCACTCACAGGGGAAAATGTAATTTTCAAAGTAAGCTAATAAAATCTCAGTTTCTTGAACTAAATTAACTTTATTAACTTCGTTGTTTAAATTCATGATGACTTAACATCTAAAATATGTTTACTGTTAAAAACTCAATAGTTTATTTCATTATTTTAATAAGTCATTAATCAAATACCAAAAAAAAATCCTCTAAAGTCATGCTTGTCAATGTGATAATGTGTAGGTTCCTGTGGAAAGGGCCTGATTCCTGCATGTATACTAATAACTATTTCACCATCATTGTAAATTTTCAACAAGTGAACAAGTGTATGAATTTCACATACAAATAAATTAAAGCTCTCAAGTTACTTATGAAGAGCCAAAGTACTGTGTTTGCTACTAAATCTGTAAAGATTCCACTTTCCCAGAAAATGACAGGCATATAGTTTTGGTAGTTTTCTTTTTGGTAAAAATACTAAAAATAGCAGCACAAGTTAGTGAGACCTACTAATATCTTAGAAGATGCATACTAAAGAATTTAGGAATAAACAATTCTAAGTGTGTGATTTAATTTCTAAGTATTCAACGAGATAGTCAGACAAATAAAGTAAATCTGTAAGAGTATTTGCTTAACAATCACAATAACAAATACCAATTATTGTTAAATATAGATTATATGTATATATATATATATATACACACACACACATTTTTCTTTCAATTTGTCTATATGTTTAAACATTTAGGTGACACATATTAGGGACAGGAAATAGCAGAAACCTCAAATAGCAGAGTTTCTCTTTTGCATCTTTGAGTAATGCCCATTCTCAAAAATGTCATTTTTGAGTGCTATTGATTAATGTCTCGATCTAAACATATATTTTTATTATTATGCTCTAATATCAGAATCGGTGATTCCAAGAGTATAGGTATACATCAATAAAGATTTGCTGTCCATAGATATTTTAGGGTCTTATAATTGTTAGAAAGCCCAAATAGGTTGAAAGCTGCTCAGTTACTATACAAAATTGAGCATCAAAATGACTAAAAAGGATTGAAAAACAGAAATTCAAATTACCAGCCAAAGAGCTGGGTAAACATCCCCCTACTAATAAAGCATTACTTTCAATTGGAGCTCATTCTAATTAACAGAACCTTAAAACTAAACTCTGGAAAATAAAGTAAATAAGTACCTCGGTACATCGATGCATACATACACCAGGCAAGGACAGATGGTCATTTTTAAAAGTGGTCTCAATTTGCACTTCTAAAATATAAAAGGGAGGAGTTCTGCAGACCAGCTCCCCAGGGAAAGGAGTGAAAATTCTTTTTAAAAGTATTTAAAGTATCTGACCATATTCTTAAGGGCATACAGGAAAATGAAGAAATATTTAATCAAGAAAATGCACTGAAAATCAGTAAGAACCATGAAAGTCTGGGGAATCTGAAGCATGAGCTTCTCCCTCCTTCCTCCCACCCAGCCTAGCATGATGGAAACTCCATTACAATCTAATGTAGCCATGAACACAGAGCTCCCTCTTTATCAGCAACCAATCAAAAGTTATGGTATTGTTGCTACATTCCCAGGAAGAAGTGGATGTCAGCATTTCTCATCCCATCCCTCACCCACAGCCATATGTTATAGAAATTAAATTTCAGGGAGTGCAGTTGAGAGGGCAAGAGCTCTCCTTATGCCTAACCCTCACTTGTGAGGCAGAGGATACTGAAAGTAATAGGGCCCTAATTGCCCTCACCTGGTTCATCTGTAGGGCAAAGAATCTGTGCCAGAGAGCCCTACCACGAAGACAAAAGACAACTTCATGGGTATCACACAGAGAGAAGCATGCCACTGTCCTCATCACTGGTTCAGAAGCCCTGGCTCAGAGACTTTCCCGAGGGAAAAGGCAAGCCATAAAACAGATAGTTCCAAAGCTCTCTCCAAAGAAATGCCTAACCAAGCTCTTTTGATGGAAAATAATTAATGGGAAATTGTTAACTTTATTAGAGATATAGACTAAACCATTGACCAGCTAGCTTACCAGAGAAAATGAGTTAAGGCCCTTCCTGGGACTACAAAAAAACTCAAACACTGACCTCAAAAATTACCCCTGAAAAGGATCTTGGTTAAAGTGGATCAAGTATGTGGAGAAATTTACGAACCAAGGCATTGTTGAAAATAATAAATCAATTAACTGGAACTTAGTGAAGCTTAACAGCTGGATGTGGTGGTAGTGAGGAAGGATGGTCAAACAGGGGCCTGCTAAAACCATTATCATTTCAGAATAACTATGTACAGTCCGAAGGCTGAACCCTCTGAGGAGTAACATCAGAGGATTCACAATGCAAGAGAAATAGACCTTACTAAAATAGTCCATCCAATTACTAAATAAATAAGCAAATTACAAAGAGAAGTCCAAATGAAGACCAGAGTCACTATATTAATGTAGTATAAATGTCACTGTAATATATTAATATTAATGTATTATATATAATATTGTATACTAATATATTCTATATTAATACATTGTTAATTCCCTGGAAGAGCTGGATGTCAGCATTTCTCATCCCATCCCTCACCCACAGCTATAGGTTATAGTTATTAAATTTCAGGGAGTGCAGTCGAGAGGGCAAGAGCTCTCCTTACACCTAACCCTCACTTGTGAGGCACAGGATACTGAGAATAATGGGGCCATGAAATAATGGGGCTTATAGAATATTATTCTGTATTAATATATTATTAACATATCATGTATACTATATATTATATAGTATTACAATATATATTATGTTATATATTAACATATATGTTTATAATATAACATAGTATTAGTCATTATATTGACTAATCTAAATTAATATATAAACATATTTAGTAATGTATAAATTATTATATATTAACACACATTCTATGAATATATTATTAGTCACTATATTAATGTATTATGTAACATGAACAGTTTCCAACAAAAATTATGAGACTAAGGAAACAGCAATGTGTGACTCATACACCAGAAAGAAAGCAGTGAACTGAAACTGTCTTTGAGAGTGACAAGACATTAGATTTAACAAAGACTTGAGATTTGCTGTATGGTCAAAGAAATAAATGAAACCATAATAATGGTGACAGTGGCTTATCAAGTAAGGAGACCATGTCACCAAAGAAATAGAACTTAAAAAGAACCAAATGGAATTATGGAGCTGAAAGTACAATAATTGAAATGAAAAATTGTGTTAAAGTGACTCAACAATAGGTATGTTCTAACAGAAGAAAGAACTAGTAAACCTGAAGATAAATTAATAGAGTTTATGCAGTCTGAAAAACAGAGCAAATAGAATGAAAATAAACAGAACCTCAGAGAAATGTGGAACACCTTTAATTACACTAACATACACATAAGAGATAAAAAATACTGATAAAAATAATGCTTGAAGTATAAAATTCCAAATTTATTAAAAAATAACAACCTATACTTCCAAAAACCTTAACAAACTCCAAGTACAATTAAAAACAAAGATATACACATACAGACACACCATAATGAAAACTCAAAGTCAAAGACCAATAAGAAATATCTTATTAAAAGCAGCAAAAAAAATTAATAAATAAAGAATTCATCACCTATTAGAAAACCCCAATAAGATTAACAGCAGACATCTCTTCAGAAACAATGGAAGGCAGAAGACAGTGGAAAAAAAATATTCGATCAATGCTTGGGAGATGGGAGGAGAAAAACCTATGAACCAAGAATTCTATGTCCAGCATAACTGATTTTCAAAAATAAAGGATTATATACCATGACCAAGTGGTTTTTATTCCAGGAATGCAAAGTTGGTTGAACATTCAAAAATAAGTTAATACAACACACCATGTCAACAGAATAAATATAAAACCCACCTGATCAACTTGAGTCAGAAAGAGTATTTGACCAAATCCAAAACATTTCTGATAGAAATACTCAACAAACTAAGAATACAAGGGAACTTCTTCAACCTGATAAAGAGTATCTATGAAAACCCACAATTACCATTATACTTAATGGTGAAAAAATTAAATTGTTTTTCTCTGAGACTTTAAACAAGACAAGAATGTATTCTCTTGCCATTTCCACTTAATATTCTTTTAAGACTTCTAGCCAGGGCAATTGAGTAAGAAAAATAAATTAAAGGTATTCAAATTGGCAACAAGGAAGTAACACTATCTCTCTTCCTAGATGGCATAATCTTATATGCATAAAATTATAAGAAATTGTCTAAAAAACTGTTACAACTAATAAAAAAGTTCAGAAAGTTTGCAAAATAACAAATAAATATATAAAATTCTGTGTGTTTCTATATGCTTGCAATAAAATTCCAAAAATAAAGAGAATAATTTTATTTTAAAATAGCATCAAAAATAATAAAGTGCTTAGAAATAAATTTTACAAAAATGAGTGCAAAATTTATACTCTGGAAACCACAAAACATTTTTGTGAGAAATTAAGAAGTTCCAAATAAACAGAAAGCCATTCTATGGTGATTGCTTGGAAAATCTAATATTGTTTAGTTGGCTATTATTATGGAATAAGTTATGCCCTGACTCCAAAATTCATATGTTGACATCCTAATTAATCCTCAGTACCTGAGAATGTGACTATATTTGGATACAGGGTCTTTAAAGAGGTAATTAAGTTAAAATGAAGTCATTAGGATGGACCTCATCCAAAATGACTGATGTCCTTATAAGAACAGGAAATTTGCACATAGATACATATACAGAAAAAAATGATGTAAAGGCACAGGGAGATGTTGGCCATCTATGAGCCAAGGAAAGAAGAAACCAACCATGCTGACACCCTGATCTTGGACTTCTGGCCTTCAGGGTTTCAAGAAAATTAATTCCCATCATTTAAGCCACTCAATCTCTGGTACTTTGTAATGGCAGCCCTTACAGTTTAAGACAGAAATAATTCCCAAATTGACCTACAGATTCAATGCAATTTCCATCAGAATCCCAGCTGGTTTCTCTGTAAAAATTGACAATCTGCTTTTAAAATTCATGTGGAAAGTCAAGTAACCCAGGAATAGTGAAAACATTCTTGAAAAAGAAGAACAAATTTAGAAATGTGACACTTTTCAATTGCAAAACTTAAGGCAAATCTACGGTAATCAAAACAGCGTACTATTTGCATAAAGATAGAGATATAGATCAAAGGAATAGAATTGAGTTTCCAGAAGTAAACTCTCACATTTTTTTATCAATTGATTCTCAACAAAGGTGCCGAGACAATTTAGTAGGAGGGAGGGGGGAAGAAGTCTTCTCAACAAATGATTCCAAGAGAACTGGATATCCACTTACAAAAGTATAAAGTTGGGGCCCTATATCACACTGTGTACCAAAATTAACTCAAAGTGGATTAATAACCTATATGTGAGAAGTAACACTATAAAACTCTTGGCAAAAGAACATAGGAACAAATCTCATCCTTGGGTTTGGCAATGTTTTCTTAGATAAGACAACAAAAACACAAGCAACAACAAATATATTGATAAATTTGACCTCTTCAAAATTAAAGACATTTGTGCTTTAAAAGACATTATCAAGAAAATGAAAAAATAACCCAGAAAATGGGAGAGAATATTTGCAAATTATATGTCTGATAAGGGACTTGTATCTAGACTGTCTAAAAAACTCTTAAAGTCAATAGTAAATCATGTAACCCAGTTTTAAAAGACAAAGAATTTGAATAGATATCAAGAAGATATATAAATAACCAATAAGCATATGGGAAACATGTTCAGTACCATTAGTGATCAGGGAAATGCAAATCAACATCACAAGTGAGATACCACCTCACACTCACTGTGATGCTTATACCAACAAGATAAATAATCAGTGTTGGAGAGGATATAGAGAATCAGAACTCATATGCTGCTGGTAGAAATGTAAAACAGTGGAGCCACTTTAGAAAGCAGTCTGGCTATTCCTCAAATGATTAACCACAGAGCTAATATATGATCTAGCAATTGCATTACTAGGTATGTATTCAAGAGAAATAAAAATATATCCACAAAAACTTGTCCACAAATGTTCACAGAATCTTTATTCAGAATATTCAAAAGGTAGAAACAACCCAATGTCCATCAACTGATGAATGAATACACAAAATATGGATGAATAATCATACATTGGAACATTTTTTCAGCAATAAAAAACTATTCACAAACTCAGAAGGCTGAGGCAGGATAATCACTTGAACCCAGGAGATGGAGGTTGCAATGAGCTGAGATTGAGCCATTGCACTCCAGCCTGGGCGACAGAGCAAGACTCTATCAAAACAAAAACAAAAACAAAACAAATAAACAAAAAACCTGATACATACTACAATGTGGAACAATCATGAAGACATTATGCCAAGTCTGAGAAGCCCATCACACAATACCACATATTATATGCTTCAATTTATATTAAATGTCCAGAATAGGCAAAGTTATGGAGACAAAAAGTACATTAGTGGTTGCTTAGACGGCAAGAGGGATGGAAGAATTGGGGAAGGAGTGAAAGGGTAAAGATGTTTTAAAACTGATTATAGTGATTGTTGAACAACTCTATGAATATCCTAAAAATCACTGAATTTTATACTTTAAATGACTTAATTCTGTGGTATGTGAATTGTATTTTAATGAAGTTGTTACAGAAAAGGTTTATCTCACTTTTCGTTTGTCATGTCTATCTATTTCATCAAAGAACACATAAATTATTAGTGATGAATAACACAATAACCAGTCCTTTAGACACTCTATCATGACAGTACGGACAATTAAGTTATAATAAAAATAATGATGAAAATGTATAAGACAACACCTCTCTATAGGGTGTCAATGAATCTTATAAGAAGAGATACCTTACAGAGACTTGACAGGTTAGAGATAAATGCCAGAAATTACCTAAACTGATTTCTGAAGGAGTATGGCATAATAGGCAAAGCATTCCAGTAATACACAAGAGCATGCACAAGTTCCAGAGGAAAGATAAACTATATGGCAGGAGTAGGGACTCTGAATTATAATCATGTAATATGGCTATAAAAAAAGTTAAAGGAAGAGAGAAAAAACTTAGGGTTAGAGAAGTAGGTGGAGACCACATTGTCTCATTGATTGGCCGAAGTGGAGAGTAGGGCTTTGTGATAATGAATGTGAACAGCCAACTTCTACAGGATCATATTGCTTCAAGCAGTGTCCTTTATTGCTGGTAACTTCCTAGTTTATTCTGTCTCACATGTGTTTCTTAGAGGTGTCAGGGATTCATGAAACAGGAAAAATTTTACTTGCAGTTTATACTCAGTCTCTCTGATTGAGTATCAGTCAGTTCAGGTAATTCCTGGCATTCGTCTCTAACCACTTTTTTTTTTCTTAATATTAAATATTTGTGTTTTCTCTTCAAACCAAATCAGCTGGTATCACGTTCTTCATAAGTCTTTTGACTGTTACTTTTTAATACTGTTTTTCTTCTCCACTGGAATATAACAGCTATAAAAGCAGAAAACCTGTTTTGTTTACTGCTACATCTTCAGTGCCCCAACTAATATATAAAACATGGTAAGAATTCAACAAATCTATATAGGATCAATGAAAATACATTAATCTCTCATTATTTTCCAATTTCATTTATCCGTTTAAGGTATTTTAATAATATGTGGAATTCACATACCTTTATAAAATTTCCTATAAATAGAAGAAGAATTGGTGATGGGGAGGGACTGGGAAAGGGTAAGGAAACTGTTGTTTTTCTCAAACCTATCTTTTGAAAGAAAGATATCATTATCCTTTAAAAGGCTGAGAACATAACATCAACTATCAGCTTCCAAAAGAATCTCATCAAGGTACTGACCTTTGGAGCACATGTCAGACACACTGATTTACCTAGGTGAGCAAGAATCCAAAGCTTCATCTGGATTTTCTATTTTCCTTTGTAATATTTAGTTTCAAAAAACCTGACTTACATGGTTGCTATGGAAATGGGTGAAATGGTGAATCGTGAAGCTTTTAGGAGAAGGCTGCATAAATGTGAAAAAGGGCTATTTTTATTAATATTTTTACAATGTTGGTAAATCTCATGATACAGAAGATTCAATAGAAAAAGAGTAAAGTTGATTATTAAAGTCCTAACTCTCAGTATGTGATGTAAATGCTGTGAAAAAAATCAATACATTGTTGCAATGAATAAAAAATTACAGGAAGATTAGTTCTATACTCTGATTTTTTATTTTATATAAGTAAATATATCATAAATCATAACCTCTATGAAGCAATATAATAGCAATTCACTTATACATGTGTATAGGTTCTTTTGTCTAACGTCAGCATCATAAAGTCTTTCCTCTTTACTGTCAACCTAAGCACACAGCTCTTCCTCTTTGAAGCCTAGCTCTTTTTTAAAAAGCTTCTGACATCTTTTAATGTGAAAAGAAACAAGTGTATATCTGTGAACCCAATAAGGTAACCATAGTGGGGGACAAGGTATTAACAGTTACAAAAGTATTGCATGAAATATTTATTGACCATTGTTTGGAAGAATGAAAAAACCCAAAAGATATAATCAGATTCCCCAGGTGGAAAATGGATACCAAAGAGCTTTCAACTTTATATGTAAATTACATACTATGGTATATTTTTAATAGCAGCTAACACAGCATAATTACATTATTTTTGGCTTATTTAGAAATTTTCTGCCAGGCGCGGTGGCTCACGCTTGTAATCCCAGCACTTTGGGAGGCCGAGGCGGGCGGATCACGAGGTCAGGAGATAGAGACCACGGTGAAACCCCGTCTCTACTAAAAATACAAAAAAAAAAAAATTAGCCGGGCGTGGTGGCAGGCGCCTGTAGTCCCAGCTACTCGGAGAGGCTGAGGCAAGAGAATGGCGTGAACCCGGGAGGCGGAGCTCGCAGTGAGCCGAGATTGCGCCACTGCACTCCAGCCTGGGCGACAGAGCGAGACTGTCTCAAAAAAAAAAAAAAAAAAAAAAAAAAAAAAGAAATTTTCATTCTCAAATAATTTTAAATTGGCTTTATTCAAAATATATGCAATAGCTACAATCAATGGATTGATTTTCAAACATGATTAGTAAGAAAGCAGCTTATACAAGACCAACTAAATTGTTTATTGCTTTCATGACTGCTGCCTACCTTGAAGATTGTTATCATATCTGAATGGTGTTTGTTGAGCAGAGTGTATTTTCCTCTTTTGTTCCAAAGCTAATTCTTCAAGTTATGTTGTCATTTTAGAAAAAGGAGATAACCATAAGGACTAGTAAGCTAAGGTGTAAACTACTTGCACTTCATTAGTTTTCTGGATGTTAAGGGATAGTTGCCAAATGGCACTTTGACATATATTGTTAAAAACGCTAAAATAAAAGTTCACTTTCAATTTAAACTTTTAAGTCCTGGATGGTGTTCTAGAACTCCGTCTATGAGAACTACCAGTTTTCTTCTGCATCAAGTATATGAGAATATAAGGTTTACCTTTAAGACTCCTACAATTATAATTTATTTGAACTTGATGAGTCTCATTTATCCCTCCAAGAATATTATATTGTAAGATCAATAAATAATGCAAAACAGATTTGCCTGCTATGGAAGGTCAACGAAAGTAATTTCTTCTAGTGATAGAGAGAAATATTAGGAGATGAAGGTAATGTTCAAAAGATTGTGTGTGGTGTTTGAAGTTACCTGCCACGATAGAATAATCAATAACTGGAAAGACCTTCATTTGATCATTCATGCCTTACTGCTCTTGAGCATTATTAAATATTCTCTTAGGTTCTCAGCAGGTTGTCTTTGAAGTTGCCACATGGAATATTTTTGTGCATGAAGGATTATAATTTAGAAAAAAAAAACATGATACTGACAGGTAGCTACAAGATAAAAAGAGATATAATAAACTTGTACATAGTTCATCAATTACTCAATGACCCTGAGTTACCAGATTATTTTTATCAAAATATGCTTGCTTCCTCTTGAGAAGTCAGTTTTGCCAAATGGCCAACCATAGTCTCTTGACCATTTAGAAGTACTGAACATAGCGAAAACATTTAAATTACAGCTAGTACATTATAGGGGAGATGTTCATAAAGATGCAATGAATATTTTTTCACCCAAGTATTTTTTGTCAGAAGTTATGATAAATTAAAATGATTTTCTTTAGGAATATCCTATTTTGCCAACAAAATTATTAGTGAAAACATTTGCCAAGTTAAAACAAGAACTCAGAACTACTGTGCCATGAGTATTTTCACTTTCCAAAATCCTAAATATGTAGCAAACATGAAGCAGAGCACAAGTGTCAGCTGAAAGAGGAATTTTATGCATGACCACAAAGGTGGTGTGGCCAAAAGCATGGAAGTGGCTCATGTTTACAAAAATACAAGACCCTACAGAAAATTTTGTAATTTATGAAGAATGACCCCTTACAGAGGAGTTAGTTTTGACTAGAATTACATTCTCATACACACACACACACACACACACACACACAAACACTCATTTGGAAAGATCACCCAAACCAACACTAATGGTAAGAGTGAAATGAAATTTACATGAAGAAATTCATGGCATGATCCTTAAACAATGACAAATATTTCATTCCATCATAATGTTCCCATTCAGTCAAAAGGCATTCATTAAAATTTACAATGGATTTACAATAGGACATGAAAATACAAGGATAAATAAGCCACATTCCTTACTCTCAAATCACGGGGAAACCAGGCAGATAAATAGATTGCACTGCGGTATAAGAAAACCCTGTTCACAGAGAACAGCACATGATTCTACCAGAGGGAGCCAAGACAATGTCCGTAGAGAAGATGATGTTTTTACTAAGTCTTGATGAATAAGTATGAGTTTGCTATACTGAGAAAATATGAGATGACAATCTCTGGAAGTGCGTAGATTGAGTAAAGAAAGTTTGAAAATCATGAAAAATTCAGTGTTACAGACCACAGAATGCAAAGAGTGATGTGGCTAGTATAGCTGAAGTGGGCTTTGTTGCTATCCTTTTTTACATTTTCAGTAGTTAAAGTTCAGCAGTTAGCAATTTGAACATGATATTTAGTTAGAGCAGTGGTAACATTAAGGAAGCTAATCAATAAGGTTTATAATAGATTACGTTGAGAAATGAGGGGCAAGGCAGAAGTTAAGGGTGATGTTAATCTTTCTTGAATATATTTACAGTGATAATGCCACTCAACAAGATAGAAAATAAAAAGAAAAAACCGAAGGCAGTGAATTCTACTTTTTACATTTTAAGTTTGAGTTACAAATTCACTTGGTTTTAGGAATAAAGGTGCAGGAGATGTTGTTGGAATAAACAGCTCAAGATGGCACTTGAAATTTGGGGAGTAAATAGTATCATTCATAGACAGCAAGAAGGAAAAGAGAATCAAGGGCATTAAGGAATAAAGGAGAATCAGGAGAAGTCAAAAGTTCGGAGGAAAGCTAGGGGCATGGAGGTGAGGAGTGGGCAGGTAGTGAGGTAGAATGATTTTCTGAAAGCCTAGAAAAGATTCCTCTAACGAAGAAAGGCAGGAGGATTGTGACAAGACTGTAAAACACAGGAGAAAGGTCAAAGAAAAAACTCAAACGGGCCACTGGATTTAGCAATTGAAAAATAAGCCATTGGACTTTGAAAAGAAGACTGTGTAACAGGAACACAAACTAGGTGTCCACAGGCTGAAGAGTTGGAATGAAGTGATGATGTGCAAACAATACCACTAAGTCTAGAAAGAAGTTCCAGAAGGATGGAAGAGAGTAACTAAATCGAGTTTAGCTGAAGGTGTTAAGTATGAGTGCAGGTTTATTGTTCATTATTTTTTTCATAGAAAGAGGGGCAAATAGGAATAGCTTAGTGTGTTTTTAAGCAAAGTGCTTTTATACAAAGTGAAAGACAAAAACCAATGCACAAAGTTCTAAATAATTTGTAATAGAGCCTTAACCTTAGAAAAGGTAGGCTGGGCGTGGTGGCTCACACCTGTAATCCCAGTACTTTGGGAGGCCAAGACGGGTGGATCACTTGAGTTCAGGAGTTCGAGAGCAGTCTGGCCAACGTGGTGAAACCCCGTCTCTACTAAAAACACCAAAATTAGCTGGGTGTGGTAGCACACGCCTGTAGTCCCAGCTACTCAGGAGGCTAAGGTGGGAGAATTGCTTCAACCTGGGAGGCGGAAGTTTCAGTGAGCCGAGATCGCGCCATTGCACTCCAGCCTGAGTGACACAGTGAAAGTCCATCTCAAAAAAAAAGAAAGAAAAGGTTAAAAAAATGGTTTATTTCAGGTGAAATAGGAAGATACAATAGATACAATGACACATGGAACTTTAGGTGTGTTTACAAACAAGAAGGAGCAAAGAAGTAAATGTTGTAACATAATAACTTTTATTTTCCTGGAAATGTAACCTTATCATCTCTTGGGCAGTGTTGATGTGGCTTGGATCTGTGTCCCCATCCAAATCTCATGTTCAATTATAATTCCCAATGTTGGAGATGGGGCCTGGGTGATTGGATCATGGGGGTGGTATCTCATGAATGTTTTAGCACCATCCCTTTGGTGCTGTTCTAGTGATAGTGAGTCAGTGGGTTATCCTGAGATCTGGCTGTTTAAAAGTGTGTGGCCCCTCCGCCTCCACCATTCCTCCTGCTCAGGCCATATAAGAGGTGCCTGCTTCCCCTTCATCTACTGCCATGATTGTAAGTTTCCTGAGGCCTCCCCAGAAGCTGAACAGAAGCCACTATGCTTTTTGTACAGCTGCAGAACAGTAAGCCGATTAAACCTCTTTTCTTTATAAATTACCCAGTCTCACGTATTTATTGATTGATTGATTGATTGACTTATTGATTTATTTTGTTGTTGTTAAGACGTAGTTTCACTCTTGTTGCCCATGCTAGAGTGCAATGGCACAGTCTCGGTTCACTGCAACCTCTGCCTCCTGGGTTTAAGTGATTTTCCTCTCTCAGCCTCCCAAGTAACTGGGATTACAGGTGCCCACCACCATGCCCAGCTAAGTTTTGTATTTTTAGTAGACACGAGTTTTCACCATGTTGGCCAGGCAGGTCTCAAACTCCTGACCTCAGGTGATCCACCCGCCTCAGCATCCCAAAGTGCTGGGATTACAGGTGTGAGCCACCACACCTGGCCTCACGTATTTCTTTAGAGCAATACGAGAACAAACTAATACAAGCGTATATAAGAAGGGGAGGAGTTTGCAAGTCATATTATAGCAAAATTTGTTAATTTAGTGATTAGAGGTATGAAGATAAATTAGTTTTGGTATTTTGGTTATGAAATCTATTAAGTTCAAAATTATTCACGGTGACATAGTTGAGGGTTAATATCAACACCTGTGAGTCATTTTCTACCCTGAACATAGCTAATCTCCTCCTCATACACAATGTATGTCTATACATTTAACTAACTATAGTTTCTGTGTTTGCTCAATAAACCCAAGGCATCCAGGTTAGGAATCCAGAATACAAAAGCTTTCAAATCTTAGAAATATGAGCTGGTTGAGAATGCCAAAAGACTATTAGGTACTGTGTTGCTTTTGTATGGAGTCATATGATACTTAAAATAATGGGAACATTCAGCAGGGCATGGTGGCTCATGCCTATAATCCCAGCACTTTGGGAGGCAGAGGCAGGTAGATTGCTTGAGCCTAGGAGTTAAAGACCAGCCTGGGCAACATGGTGAAACCCCATCTCTACAAAAAATACAAAAATTTGCTGGGTGTGGTGATGCATGCCTGTAGTCCCTGCTACTTGGGAGGCTGAGGTGGGAGGACGGCTTAAGTGAGCTCGGAAGGCAGAGGATGCAGTGAGCCAAGATCGTGCCATTGCACTTCAGCTTGGGTGACAGAGCCCGACTCTGTATCCATAAAGAAAAAAATCAAAGAGTTCAAAATTATTTGAAGATTTTTGAATTTTTTTGAAGAAAAGATCAAATTAGGAATCTGCTTAAACCATCACTTTCTCAATATTTTTAAAATGTTTGCCATTTGAAATAATTAATTTTGATAACTAAGGGTTTGGCTGTTTCTTAGCAAATTCTTTGGAATACCTCTATAATCTCTACTGTTGTTGATATTTTAATTGGAAATCTCAAGGAATTGCTGAGTTCCTAATTTATACGAAGAATAACTCAAAGAAGGGCATATTATGCACAATTATTTAACATTTTAATTATAAATGAATTTAAGAAACACTTCTGAGAACTCTTAAATGCTATCTGAATCTGCATAATTTAGATCTTGTAGAAACGTGTTGGGGCCTTTTAAAATCTTGCTCACTGAAATATACTTTCAAGACATCTTTTAAAATTTTCAAAAATAGGTTTAAATTAAATTTATATTTTAAATTAGGTTTTAATCCTCTTCAGAAAAAGCTCAACCTTAATTACGGTTTTCCCACAGCCAAATTTCCTTACATAGAATTATCATTTAGACGAATTGCTTTCACAAGAAAATCTTTACTAATTATTTTTAACATTAGGGCTAAAAAATTATCTCACTTCCCTTATTGAATTAGGGCTTCATCACCACCATAATAAATGCAGATTATGAGAACTGGCCCTGTTTTGGTTAACAAAAAAACATTAAACTGCAAACTTTTCAATGTTGCAATTACTGCTGCCTCTTTAAGTACATTCATCTCTATTCACTGTAATAATGGATTCAATGACAAGTTGGTTGACCTTCTCAAGTTTCTGATGCAAATCAATATTCATAAATACAAACTGTAAGAGTCTACTTATATTACAAAAAAACTGTCATGGCCAATAGCATTTCTAAATCCTGCTTAATAAACCACTTGACTCTGCTTGTATAATTGAGAGAGGAGAAGGCTTGTGTCTGAATTATCTACATAAGTGCTTAATTCTGGTGGGAACAATTTGAACCTAATGTCATTTTTCATAATGTGCATATTAGTTATACTTTAATACCAGACAGTTTCAGGTAAGCCACATTCAGGTTACAGACTTAATATCTAAGTCAAAAACAAAACATAAAAAAAATATTCCTCTGTGGTTTTCAACAGGTAGTCCCTGGACCAGCAATATCAGTAACACTACTTGGGAACTTGTGAAAAATGATATTCTGGGTTCCTGTCTGAAGTCTGCTGAATCAGAAACTAGGTATGAGTGTATGGTACTCTGTGCCTTAACAAGCCCTCTAGTTGATTCTGACACTAAAGTTTGATACCTCCTGCTTTATATCTTCTACCGTCCTCAGTGGACTCTTGAGTGCTGGCATCTCTCATTGCAGTGTGAGCCTGTGGCTCAGCACTCTGCTGACTTAGATAGTTGTTCCCTCTACATGGGCTGCGTTGGCCTCTTTAGTTTAGGTTCATCTCCCCAACAAACGAGGGAGATGTTGGGAATCTGTAATGCTCACTTATATTTATATTAACTGCTGCGTAACTGTGGCCATGCTTGGTGCCTGATGGGAATGTAAATTAAATTAACCCAGCTTGATCCAAGTTAGAGTTGATATCATCACCAGTCTTCAAACCTAGACCAATATTTTGTGTTCTAAATCAGTGCAGTGATAGTCTGAAAGAGCAAACAAACCAAAAACAATTCTACTGATGAATTGTCCTTTATATATGACTGACAGTCCACGAGATTTATCTGGCTAATCTGGATTTCTGGTTAATGAAATCTACACTTTAGATTTTGACCTGAATAGTTTAATATTTAACAAACAGGAGTCAGTCACTCATTGATGATTCACCAAAACCAGCATCATTCTTAGTATTTGAGATTTCAGAGGATATTGTTTTTATCATGACCAGTAAATCTAAGAAGTTAGCATGTGATTCATAGGAACCATTGGTCTTTTGAAAGGACTATAAAAACTTTAAGAATTGCTGTTTGAAGTCATCATATGTCTTAAGCAGCATTTTATATATATATATATGTGTGTGTGTGTGTGTGTGTGTATATATATGTGTGTGTATGTGTGTGTGTAAATTCAATTTTTGTGTCTTCTTCTGCAATAGCTATCCCCTTCAAACAACTATTTATCCCATACAAATGTAATATTCCAAGGAGTGAAGATGCATGCTGAGAAAACATAAATGTTCTTTTAAGCCCTGAAAATATATAATCTAAATCTGAAATGTCACTAAAGCAAGAATGTTCAAAACTGCCACTAATGGGTGAACTAATGGGTAAATTTAAATGTGAAGTGAGAACGCAGCTGAAAGAAGAAATGGCCTTTCTAAGAGCCTAAGTCAAAAGCAAAATCAAACATTTCCCCAAAATTGTCCTCATTCTCTATGTGTAAATACAAATGCTTCGTAGTCTTGTGTGATGACCCTTCCCACGGGGTAAGCTTCAGTACCCCAGTGACATCATTAACATGTCGGTGGTAGTTTTACTTGCATTTCCATTTTCAGTTGCACTTTGACAACTAAAAGGTTGTCAAATCTTAAAGGTGAGTTTTCAATGTTAAAAGATTCAGGAAATCATCTAAATTGCCAAATTGTAGAGTAGTCCATAGACTTTGAAAATGGGAAATTACTTATGTGTGCGTTTGTCCCTAGCTAGTATTACCATTTGTCTTCCACATCTATTTCCTGAAAAATTATAGTCTAACCTTCAGAAAGCACACAAAGCAAAGCTGATTTATTCTGATTTTTTGAAACAATTTTAATTTAACTGGGATAGTCTTAGGAAATGTTTATGAAACATTTCATGTTATGACATGATTTAAAAATAATAATTTTACTCAGCACACTGAGGCAAATGGCTAAGAGTAATTTCAGCTACCCCGCACTCCGACCACTGACCACCCCTGGCATCACATGGGCACGTTTGTTGCCTATTTGTTCCATATCAAGTTGTATGCACTCCAGTTGTTAGATTTTGCTCTAGCGTTCTTGATAATCTGTAATTCTTGGAATAAATTACAGAATAACAATAAGAAGAGAAAGAAAAAGAGAGGGAGGGAGGGAAAAAGACGGAAGCACAGAAGAAGAGAAGGGTAAAGAGACAAAAAGGAAATGTTAAAAAGAAGAGATAGAGGAGGGCAAAAGTAATGATATTACAGAAATGGAAACATATCAAAAGTAAAATTGATGGTCAAAGCTGAAAGACCCAAATTTAAATTTTAATATAAGCTGAAAGACCTATATTTAAAAAAAAAAAGTAAAGATACAAAGCAAGAAAAAGCAGACAGGTTCACAAACAAATCAACTATTATTAATAAGAACATTAATTTACAGAGAAAAAAATGTTAAGGAGTCATGAATAATTATAGGTGGTACAAAGATAGACATTAAAAAATAAATATGAGGATTATACCTCCTTTTTCTTTCTCGTTCATATTTTTCTGATTATTCAAGAAATTTTCAGTTTAATGTTAGCATGTCTTTCACACATTTTTGAAATTTTTTCACTTTTTTAACAAAGAAAGAGCAGAGCTTTTGGCCTTTAGGTAGAACTCAATACCATTATTTTGTTATTCAATAAAATTACTTTTACCATTAACTTCTATGTTACCCAACTGGCACAAGAACAATAGAATCTTAGAAATCTGGTCTTGCCCAAATTGTACATGGCATGCTTTTTAAAATTTCTGAACTAAACCTTAAAAAATATGTTTCCCTAGAGTTGCATAACTCTTAGATCCAAAATGAACATTGGAAAACAGGACTCTCTGCTCTCTCTCTCTCTCTCTCTCTCTCACAATGAAAAGAAACTTACATACATCACCTTGATTGTTAAAAGTTTTCTTAAAATCATCATCAAATTATATAAAAAATCCAATTTTCAAAAAAAAGCAAAATTCTTTGGTCTCCACATTTGTAGGAGTGTGTGTGTGTTTCATGCTATGAACATATTTATGACTAAAAGCCAAGTAAAAACCATGCTTACCAAGGCTGCTTAATGAAGAGTAAAACATCTTGACTTCTACAGTGTCTGACCACATTCCCTTGAAGTAAAGGCAATGCCGTTTAAATATTAACCCACTGGCCACTAGCACTTGAGGCTAGCACTTAAATATAGCTAGTCCAAACTGAGATGTGCTGTGTCAAGTAGTGGTATCAATAATTTAATTGAAAAAAAGAATGTAAAATATCTCATTAATAATTTTGTATAGATTAAATGTCAAAATGATAAAATTTGGGATACAGTTATTTAAATAAAACATTCAAATTAATTTCACTTTTTTAACATAGCTATAATGAAAGTTTTGTTTATATACATAGTTTGCATTATATTTCTGTTGGACAATAATGTTCTAGTAGCTGTCACCAACAAATTTAGAAATGTAAGGGTCACTAATGACGTTGTGGAGAATATGTTTTTGTAAACACTTTTTCACAATTTTGTACATAATTGTGGATCTGTTCTAGTTTTCTGCACCACCTTGAATTATGTTTTATAATATATATTTTCCTAGAAAATCATTAGTTTCAAGAATTTTTGAAACACTTATTAGGTATAACTTGTGTATAATATCCTCATAAATTTTTGTTGCTTTGTGGACCACTAGTTATATTTGTAATGTCGAATTATGTAAGTGGAGTTTCTACTTTTATCCTTTATTTGGAATTAGTGTATTATTTTTATTGCTTTCTGTTTTCTATTTTAAGAATTTATCATTTTACATTAACTAATATCTTCTATTTCATAGTGCTTTCGCTAATTTCTAAAATTCAATTCTCATTTTCTTTCTGTTGCTTAACAGTAAAAAGCAACAAGACAATAAAATCAATGTGATACACCTTTTGCAGCATGGCATAAAATTTTTAATCTTCAATGGTTTCTTTGTCATTATCTACCAAAGAGAATATAGTTTCTTCTTGATTTCTATTTTTCTTGAGAGTTTAGGATTTCCTTTAAATTTCAGATGTATAAGGGTTTTCTGGTTAAATATTTTAAAATTTGTCTTTAGTGTATGGTGTTAAGAATGGTAAGTGTAAACTGTACAATATCTACTTTGAGAAATTTAAGATATTGGTTTTAATAACCTAGAATATAAATAATCATTCATTTTAAAATCTGTATATCCTCTGCAACATACAACATATTTACATATTATATATAGCCTATTGATTTCATACTTCAGAATTTTTAAATCCTTGTTTTAATTTTCAGTCTATACCAATGCCTAGGAGAGTATGTCTCCTTATATTCAAAACGGATTGCTTGTTTCACCAGAAAGGATAATCTTATTGCATGCTTGAATGAGATGTTTCTTTCTCTTTCTTGTGCTGTTTGTCAATTAAAAAGTAGTTTGTCTTAATTCAGTGGCAGCCATCTTGGAATCATAAGGAAAGCTAACTTGTGCAAAAACTGATACTACAGTAGTTCAGCAAAACAGAGAGGTAAATAGAATCGGAGGGATGATGAAAGCAATAAGTCACAAAGACAACTAATACTAGAAGTCTTTTGACCTCTAGGATTTTAGGTTGGTAACATATACTATTTTTGCATATTATGTAAATCTAATTTCATTTATATCCCTATTACAACAGAAGACATCCCTGACTTGTTAACAATTCTCTCTCTGCTTCTCACTCAAGACAATCTTAAGGGTAGGCACAAGTTAAATAAGTAATAGTTTGCTACATATGTTAAAATTGCTACAATCACTATTATCTTGAGAAGAAGAAACACTAATATTTCTAAGTGCTTCTCATCTCTAGGCAGGGATATAGATGGTTAATGCATGGAAGATAACGTCCATGTGAAACTATTCGATTTTTGGCATGTTTAAGAATAAACCGTGCGACAAACGGTACATCTATAATTTCTCAGACATACTAGTGAACATATGCCCAAATTAAATTCAAATTATTTTTCTCATCCTTTATCCATGAGTCAAATTCCTCCCAAACACCACCTTGGACATATTCCAAAGGTAGAGCTAACTAGATCACATATTTCTCTGCCTCTAATTTCTAGGCATTCAGTTATAGGTGGCCTTTAAAATTACAATATTAATATAATATAGTGGAAGCTCTATTACAAGGCAACCAAGAGAACATATTCTTTGTGAACTTTAACTCTGCTTAATATATATTCAGCATTATCTCCTTTTACTTATACAGGTGAAAGAATAAAAGGTTTGTATAGTTCTGCAGTCTCATATCGGTTTTCTTGCAACTCAATATATTTTTCTTCAAGTCCATCCCTAGAACAAAGAGGGTTGGGTTCTCTCAACCAGCGTACCTGTCCAAGGTAATTGCACTTGAAATGACACCTCCCTTTTAGAAACTTTCAAAGATTCCTTGATATATTCTCAAAAACAAAAATACCACAATTGAATTTTAATGCTTATATCCACATACTTCTAAAGCATTAACTAACTCATTTTATTTCCAGTAACCTATCTCTCTATTGAAGATTGTATTTTCCAAAGATTATCATTGTGAGCTCTTGGAGTTGGCTCCTGTGTCCTTTCAATATATCTTACTTTTATCATCATTATTATTAGGAACTTGATTTTCTGGCACTACATGATGCTCCAGATTCATTTTGTACATTTTATACAACAGCCCTAGAATCAGCATTTCTCTGAGGAACTGTGGTTTGTTTTCATTTTTGTTTTGTTTTGGAAGTTGGTACTAGAAAGCAACATCTGGACCCTAGCTGTACTTGTTGCTACTGGGGTGTCCTCAATTCTAGGCTTTCTTAGCTGACAGAATAAGAAAATAGATATTTGTATACTAACCCATATGTTTACATATGTCTATTAGTCTACACACAAATGCACACACACACATACACACCACACATATATATCCATCCGTATCAATATTATCTATATTAAGCTAAACATAAGTTTACACTAATATCTGCAACTCTAAATCATTACCCCAGGGATCATTATGGCCTTCTTACTTATTTATAAATCCCCACCCTAACAGGGATAAACACAGCTCCCACCATCTGTCATTTGCTCACTTAATTGTTCAATTCCAGTATATACGTATCACAGAATAATAAATAATTCACCTACAATCCCATGGGAAATTACTTATTCATCCACACTACAGTATTTGTGTACTGCTAGGTTTTTGGGGATGTTTTGGCTTTGTGTGTGGTTTTTATTTATTTATTTTTTCCCTTTTGTCTTATGCACTCCATTCATTTCTAAATTTACTGAGATCAGCCTCTTCCTCACACCTGCCTGTCTTCACCAAGGTTATTTAATACATTTGTAATACAGCTAGTTTGTTTTTTTTTTCATATCCTGCATTCCACCCTGGAATCCTTTGATCTACCAAATGATATTGGAAAAATTGGCATACATTAAAGTTTACTCTTTGTGCTATATATAAAGTTCTATCAGTTTAGGAAAATGTATAGTGTCATGTATTTACCATTACAGAGTGCTATACACAGGTTTACCAACCTAAGAAGTCCCTGTGCATTAACTTTTCAACCCTGCCCAACTCCTCACAGACTCTTGGCATTTTTTAATGATCTCTGTCATTTTGCCTTTTCCAGAATGGTTGTATAATTGGAATCAGATGCTGTGTAGCTTTTTAGACTAGCTTCATTTACTTAGCAATATGCATCTGGGATTCATCCATGATATTTTGAGGCTTGATAGCTCATTTCTTTTTATTGCTGAATAATATGTCATTGTATTGATGTCCATTCATCAATGTTTATTTCCATACAATTGTATTGATGTCCATGCATCAATGTTTATTTCCATGCAAAGTGTATTACTGTTACTTGGCCACTTCCAGTTTGGGGTAATTATGAATAAAACTGCTATAAACATTTGCATCAAGGGTTTTGTGTGGACACAATTTTCAAAATAATTGAATAAATACCTAGAAACATGATTGCTAGATTGCATGGCCTTTGCTTTCTTTCATTTATGTTTGCCCAGTATTCTTTTGACCATTTCTTTTATTTTTACATTTTGTGTAATCTTGTTTCAGATATACCTTGCATACATAATGATATATAGCAGGGGTGTCCAATCTTTTGGCTTCCCTGGGCCACATTGGAAGAATTGTCTTGGGCTACATATAAAATACAGTAATACTAATGGTAGCTGATGAGCTAAAAAAAAAAAAAGTGAAAAAAAAATCTCATAATGTTTTAAGAAAGTTTATTAATTTGTGTTAGGCCACATTCAAAGCCATCTTGGGCTGCATGCAGACAGGCTTGATATATAATATAACATATATTGGAAATGGAAGTTTTTACTCAAACTAATAATCTTTGACTTTTAATAAGTCAAATATGCATGTGTACATGTATATTTATATGTATTATAATATTTGATGGTTACCTTTATTTTTTAAAATTATGACTACGTATTTTTGTTTAAAACTATCACAAGAAAGATACAGCATCTAGTGACTGTCTCCTGTGAAAACTGAGAAATTGTGCATACTTTTATTTCCCTTTTCATGTTTCAGAGCTGTAGATATAACCTATAACAGTGAATCTAAATCTTTAGAGTGGTAAAAACTTATCTTCAAACAAATACTCCGTGAAAATCCAATACATAAAACAGTTAAACATTGCAGCTGTTCTAATTGGGTCACACTGAGTTTTCCCTCCTCAATTCTTTTTAATCCTTCTAAGAAGGTTCCAAATGGTCTTTGTTTTATAATAGTATTTCTTTGCCATCTCATTACAATGTGCCAAACTCATCTTCTCACAAATACTAGGCCTTTAGAAGCAATGTGTGTTTTCATCGTTTTATTTTACTGTTACTACTTATGGTAAGTGAGCCTAGTGTTTAACCAACCATTTTAATACAAGGTCTCCTCCTTAGATAAAATGATTCAAATAACAGAAGTGAGTTGCTCTAAAGAAAAATATGTAAATAATCACAAATACAATATTTATGTGGCAAAAAAAATTCCAATGGTAACAAAGGAATAGCACAATTTTAGAAAACCCTGCTCTACAACCAAGCTTCCTAGAAGTGGATCAAAGAGAAATAGAAAGTGTTGTCTGAGACTGAACATAGGTAGGCGAGGGATCTTTCAAAGATTTTAAGTGAAAAACAAAATCTTAGGGGAAATATATTAAAATTAGCAGATTTCGTGAGAATTTTTACAAGGCAACAGACCTATGTTACAGTTACAGACTACTCTAGTTTGCCTTTCTTCCTCATTTTAATCTTTAGCAAGTAGTAAGTCTTCTTAAAGAGTAAATAATAATAACAAACTGCCACAAGATGAAAGCATGAAAATGCACAGAGAAAGTAACAAGTATGGAGAACATGTAAAGTATATCTGAAGAAGAGTCAAAATGCAAATAAGAAATACTCAGGATATACGGGCCGGGCACAGTGGCTCATGCCTGTAATCCTAGCACTTTGGGAGACCAAGGAGGGCAGATCCCCTGAGGTCAGGAGTTCGAGACCATCCTGGCCAACATTGCAAAACCCTGTCTCTACTAAAAATACAAAAATTAGCCAGCATAGTGGCACATGCCTGTAATCCCAGCTACTTGGGAAACTGAGGCAGGAGAACCACTTGAACCCAGGAGGCAGAGATTGCAGTGAGCTAAGATCATGCCACTGCACTCCAGCCTGGGTGACAGAGTGAGACTCTGTCAAAAAAAAAAAAAAAACACACAAAGAAAACAAAGAGAGAAATATTCAGGATATAATAAAATTCTCCTTGAAATAAAGAAAAACTAATTTGAAATTTAGATTAAGAGAGCCACCTGTATATTGATATGACCTTCTAGTGATATATTGAAATAACATTACTAAACTTCAAAAATAAGGAATGAATCTAATATATGCCTATGCAAGAAAACTGAGAAATGTGCTAAGAAAAAACTGATTTACTTCAAACTATTCCATGGCAACACTCAATGCCAGAATAAACTGAATTAATGTGTGTAGTAGGTTGAATAATGGTCACCCAAAAACATCAATTTCTAATTCCTAGAACTTGTAAAAGTTACCTTGTCTGGGAAAAAAGTGTTTGCAGATTTGACCAAATTAATACTTTTGAGATGAAAAAATTAACCCGGACTTTCCAGAGGGGCTCTGGATGCCATCCTAAATGTCCTTGTAAAATTGAAACAGAAGATGTTTTTATTTATTTA
Organism: Nomascus leucogenys; assembly: GCF_006542625.1. Classification (NCBI taxonomy): domain Eukaryota; kingdom Metazoa; phylum Chordata; class Mammalia; order Primates; family Hylobatidae; genus Nomascus; species Nomascus leucogenys. Next base: position 15,866,020 of record NC_044382.1, on the reverse strand, counting down.
TTTATTTTGAGACAGAGTCTCACTCTGTCGCCCAGGCTGGAGTGCATGGTGCAATCTCAGCTCACTGCAGCCTCTGCCTCCCGGGTTCAAGCAATTCTCCTGCCTCAGCCTCCTGAGTAGCTAGGATTACAGGTGCCCACTGGTCTCAAACACCTGACCTCAAGTGATCCGCCCACCTCTGCCTCCCAAAGTGCTGGGATTACAGGCATGAGCCACCGCAACTGGCCCCGAAATAGATTTCAAACAGACATGAAGAGAAGAAGGTTATATGAAGATGTAGGCAAAGATTATAGTGATATAACCACAAGCCTAGGAATGTCAAAGCAGCTACCAGAATCTGGAAGAGGCAAGGAACAGATTCTCCTCTATGCCCCTGGAGAGAGTGCAGCCTCAATGGATTTCAGCGTTCTAGTTTTCAGATCTTCAAGAAAATCAATTTCTTTTATTTTAAGCCTGTAACTAGAGAGGGAGCCAAGATGGCCAACTAGATGCAGCCAGGAAGAACTTCTTCCATCGAGAGAGAACAAACCATCAAGTAGACCAGCACACTTTGAACAGATCTTTAAAAAGAAGGCATTGAGAGTGGACAGAGGATGAATGCAGATCCCAGGCTTAAAGAGGAAGAAGCTGGGAACTCTGACTGAAGTTGCTAACTAAGCACCAGGACACATTCCAGACCACAAGCAGCTCCTGGGGAAGAGATAAGTGAAATAGGCATGGAATGGTTCACTCTCACCATGGACCTCTGGAATCCTAGCTGCAGGAGACGCCACCACTCCAAAGGAGATTTGAGTTGGCAGGGGGATCTTCCTTGAGAGTTGACAGAAACAAAACCCAGCCTGCATGAAGCCCAGAAAGTTTGGTGTGGGAATAGCTGCAGTGGAGCACAGCCATGATTTGCGGTCCCCCAGTGCTCACCATGCTGCTCTAGGTGGCTTGGCCTTTGTTGTCTGCTGAACCTGGATAGAGCAGGGTTATCTTGCCCGTGACACAGGTCCAGTCTGATCTGAGCACCCCCTGATCTGCCAGTCCATCCCAGGGTCCCTGCCTGGCCACATTCACTGGCAGTGTGGCTTCAGCTACCAAGGTGGGGCACTTGCCAGCAGGCACCACCATAGCTTTCTTGCCAGCAGACCCCACCTAACAGTTGGAGCACTTCTGCAGGCAAGCTCCGGTCAGCGAGCAGGTACTCAAAGCCCTAACCCATTGTTATGTGCTTGCCCACAGCCTCCCCTCACCGCTTCAGCCACATGTGCACACAGGACCTACCAGTGCCCACTGCTAGCAGCATGCATATATGGGGACCCCTACCACCCAGTGCCCTGCTGCTAAAGTGTTTTTGCCAACACCCATCATCAGAGTGTCATTGCCAGTTGACTGAGAACACCTTGGCTACTACAGCATAGCAGGTGCTTAACCTTAAGGGGCCAGAGAAAAAAGCTGTGGATGGGCCTCATCTCAGCTTCCCAGGGTCAGAGCATGAAGCCCAGGATTCCTGATCTGAGCCTTGGCCCCCTGAAATTATCCAGAAACAAAGTAAACTGACTGAACCCATCTTATACCACTGTCAAACCCTAAGGAGCATCAAATCGTATAAAAGCAAATATCCCCATGGAAAAGACAGCAACTTCAAACATTAAATGAGCATCAACCTGCACAGATAAGAAGAAACCAGTGTAATAACTCTGGCAACCCTAAAAGGCAAAGTGTCTTCTTACCTCCAAACAATTGCACTAGCTCCCCAGCAGCGGTTCTTAAGCAGACTGAAATGGCTGAAAAGACAGATGTAGAATCCAGAATCTAGATGGCAACAAAGATCACCAAGATTCAGGTATTGAAACACAATCTAAGGAATCTAGAGAATTAAATAAAATGATAAAAGAGATGAAAAACAAAATAGGCTCTTTAAGAAAGAACCAAACAAGAATTTTATAATATAATTGAAAGTATTAACAGCAAAATAGACCAAACTGCAGAAAAAATCTCAGAGCTTGAAGACTGGTTCTTAGAATCAACTCAGACAAAAATATTTTGTCTGAGAGACAAAAAAGAAAAAATTTTAAAAATGAAAAAATCCTCAGAGTAAATGGGGATTATATAAAGAAACCAAACCTATGATTCACTGGTATTCCAGAAAGACAGGGAGAGAGAGCAAGCACCTCAAAAAACCTGTTTGAAGATGATGTCCACAAATGTTACCCCAACCTCTTTAGAAAGGTGAACATGCAAATTCAGGAAATTCAGTACCTCAGTGAGATATTATATCAGATGAACATCCCCCAGTCATACAGCCATCAGATTCTCTGAGGTCAACACAAAATTTAAAAAATATATATTTAAGGCAGCTAGAGAGAAAGGGCAACTTATGGAGAAAGAAAATCTCATCAGCCTAACCACAGAACTTTCCACAGAAACCTTAAAAGCCAGAAGAGGCTGGGGGCCTATATTTGACATCCTTAAAGAAAAGAAATTTCAACTGAGAATTCCATGTCCAGCCAAACTAAGTTTCATAAGCAAAGGAGAAATAAAATGATTTTCAGACAAGCAAACGCTAAGGGAATTCATTACTAGCAGACCTGCATTATAAGAAGTCCTTAAGGGGCTTATAAATATGAAAACAAATGACCATTACTTGCCACTACCAAAACACACTTAAGTATATAGCCCACTGACGTCATAAAGCAACTATATAATCAAATCTACATAAAAACTAGCCAACAACATGATGACAGTATCAAATCCTTATATAGCAATTTTAATCTTGAATGTTAATGGAATAAATACCCAACTTAAAAGGCACAGCCGGCAAATTGTATAAAGAACGAAGACCCAACTGTATGCATTCTTCAGAGACCCATCTTACATGCAATGACATCCACAGGCTCAAAGCAAAGGGATAGAGAAAGACCTATCCAGCAAATAGAAAACAAAAGAGAGCATAGGCTGTTACTCTTATTTCAGTCAAAATAAACTTTAAACCAACAATGATAAAAAAAAAAATACAAAGAAGGGCATTGCATAATGATAAAGATTTCAATTCAACAAGAACACTTAACTATTCTAAATATATATGCACTCAAGACTGGAGCATCCAGATTGATTAAACAAGTTCTTAGAGATGTACAAAGAGATTTAGATAACCACACAATAATAGTGAGAGACTTCCACACTCTGCTGACAGTGTTAGATAGCTCAGCAAGGCAGAAAACTAACAAAGATATTTGGGACCTAAAGTTGACACATAACCAAATGAACTTAGCAGACATCTACAGAATAGTCCACTGAACAAGAACAGAATATACATTCTTCTCCTCTGTGTGAGAAAATATTTTAAATGGTCCATTTTCAAGGCATAATAAATTTAAGGACTGGCAGCCATCCTGCAAATGTAACAAACTGCACAGCTCATGCACCTAGAAGGTCACAATAAGCGAACAGAATGCAGAGGAGGGGTCAGCCCATAAAAGGGGAAAAAGTTTCATAATTGGGAAATTGAAACTTAAGCAGGGAAGGGGATGCGGCATAACCTTATAAGGGGGGTAATAAAATATATACGCCTTAGCATTTGCTTTTCTGGGAAGATTGTAACCCCATAGTACTTGACCATGAGGAACTGGGGGAGGGACTTGAGTGCTAGAAGATAAAGTGCCTGTTGTGACTGCCCCAGATGTGCTCACCGGACATTCAATCTTGCAAGACCGTTATTTAAAAGTCTCACTTTTACTGTTCTTCTTGCTTCTAAGTCCATTCTTTGTGTCTGGATGGGTGTGTTTCTCATAATCTGCACATGGTACATACTCTAAGATCGAACACATGCTCAGCCATAAAGCAATTCTCAACAAATTCAAAAAACCTAAAATCACACCAACCACACTCTTGGACCACAGCACAATACAAATAGAACTCAATACAAAGAAGATCTTTCAAAATCATACAATTATGTGGAAACTAAACAATGTACTCCTGAATGACTTTTGGGTAAAAAATAAAGACAGAAATCAATAAATTATTTGAAACAAAGATGCAGCATAACAGAATCTCTGGGACACAACTAAAGCAGTGGTAAGAGAAAAGTTTATAACACTAAACACCCACTTCAAAAAGTTAGAAAGATCTCAAATTAACAAACTAACATCCTAGTGTAATTAGAAACACAAGAGAAAAAAACAGTCCCAAAGCTAGCAGGAGGAAAAAATAACCAAAATTAGAGCAGAACTGAATGAAATGGAGAAGTAAAAATCCATACGAAAGATCGACAAAACCAAATTTTGTTTTTTGAAAGAATAAGATTGATAGACTGCTAGCTAGAGCAATAAAGAAAAAAGAGAGAAGATCCAAATAAACACAATCAGAAATTACAAAGGTGACATTACCACTAACCCCACAGAAATACAAAACAAACAACAACAACAACAAACCCTGAGAGACTATTATAAACACTTCTATGCACACAAACTAGAAAACCTAGAAGAAATGGATAAATTTCTGAAAACATGCAAGCTCCCAAGACTGAACCAGGAAGAAATTCAATCCCTGACCAGGCCAATAACATGTTATGAAACAGAATAAGTAATTTAAAAAAAAAAAAAGCCCTACCAACCAGAAAAGGCCCTGGACCAGACAGATTCATAACCAAGTTCTACTAGATGTGTAAAGAAGAGCTAGTACCAATACTACTGAAGCTCTTACAAATATCTTCTGAAACTCATTCTATGAGGACAGCATTATTTTGATGCCAAAACCTGGCAGAGACACAATAAAAAAAGAAAATGTTAGGTTAATATCCCTGATTAACATAGATGCAAATATCCTCAACAAAATACTAGCAAAACAAATCTAGCAGCACATAAAAAAGCAATCAAACATGATCAAATAGGCTTTATTCCTGAAATGAAAGGTTGGTTCAACATACAGAAATCAATAAATGTGATTCATCACAAAAACAGAACTAAAAGCAAAAACCACATGATCATCTCAACAGACGCAGAAAAGTCTTTTGATAAAATTCCACATCCCTTCATTTTAAAAACCCCAAAAAATCTAGGCATCATAGGAACATTCCTTAAAATAATACGAGTCATCTATGACAGAGCTACAGCATAATGCTGAGCAGGGAACAGCTGGAAGCATTCCGTTTGAAAACCAGAACAAGAGAAGGATGGTCACTTTCACCACTTCTATTCAGCATAGTACTGGAAGTCCCAAGCTGAGCAATCAGGCAAGAGAGAAAGAAATAAAAGGCATCTGAATAGGAAGAGAGGAAGTCAAAATAACTCTCTTTGTATATTATATAATTCTATACTTAGAAAACACCATAATTTTTGCCCAAAAGCTTCTAAATCTGATAAACAGCTTTAGCAAGTTTCAGGATACAAAATACATGTAGAAAAATCAGTAGCACTTCTATATACCAGCAACATCCAAGCTGAGAGCAAAATCAAGAACACAGTCCCTTCTGCAATAGCCACAAGAATAAAATACTTGTAATACAGCTAATCAGGGAGATAAAATATCTCTACAGCGAGAATTATAAAACACTACTCAAAGAAATCAGAGATGACACAAACAAATGGAAAAACATTCCATGCTCATGGATAGGAAAAATTAATATTGTTAAAATGGCCATACTGCCTAAAGCAATGTACAGATTTAATGCTATTCTTATCAAACTACCAAAGTCATTTTTCACATGACTAGCAAAAACTATTCTCAAATTCATATGGAACTACAAAAGAACCTGAATAGCTTAGCAATCCTAAGCAGGAATAACAAAGCCAGAGGCATCACACTACCCAACTTCAAACTAATACTACTAGGCTACAGTAACTGATACAGTTTGGCTGTGTCCCCACCTAAATCTCATCTTGAATTGTAGCTCCCATAATTCACACATGTTCTGGGAGGAACCCGATTGGAGATAACTGAATCATGGGGTCAGTTTCCCCCATACTGTTCTCATGGTAGTGAATAAGTCTTATGAGATCTGATGGTTTTATAAGGGGAACCCGCTTTCACTTGGTTCTCATTCTCTCATGTCTGCCACCATGTAAGACATGCATTTTTCCTTCCACCATGATTTTGAGGCCTCCCCAGCTATGTAGAACTGTGAGTCCCTTAAACCTCTTTTTCTTTACAGATTACCCAGTTTCAGGTATGTATTTCTGAGCAGTGTGAGAACAGACTAATACAGTAACCAACACAGCATGGTACTGGTACAAAATCAGACACAAAGAACAACGGAACAGAGTAGAGAATCCAGGAATAAAGGCACATACCTACAAATATCAGATCTTTGACAAAGTCTACAATAATAAGCAATGGGGAAAGGACTCCTTATTCAATAAATGGTGCTGGGATAACTGGCTAGCCATATGCAGAAAACTGAAACTGGACTCCCTTTCACCATATACAAAAATCAATTCAAGATGGATTAAAGACTTAAGTGTAAATCCTAAAACTATGAAAACTCCAGAAGAAAATATAGGAAATACCATTTCAGACCCAGGCTTTGGCCAAGCGCTTGTCAGCACTTACGATTGCGTTAGACAATTTTTTGAAATTAGTCTACCTGCCTACCTACCTAGCTCGTGTGCTGTGCGCTTTCCCTTTCTTTCCTTCTTTCTTCCTTTTTGTTTTCTTTTTTTCTTTCTTTCATTTTTTCTTTTGCTTTTTTCTCTTTCTTTTTCTTTCTTTCCCTCTCTCTGTCTTTCTCTCTTTATTTTCCATTCTATTGGTTCTATTTTTCTGGAGAACCCTGAATGATATAGAAACTATTATCATTAATTAATACATATTTATTTCAGTTCATCACATTCTATTTATTTATTTATTTTGTGTGTGATGGAGTCTCACTCTGTCAACAGGCTGGAGTGCAGTGATGCAATCTTGGCTCACTGCAACTTCCGCCTCCCGGGTTCAAGCAATTCCTGCCTCAGCCTCCTGAGTAGCTGGGACTACTGGCGCACGCTACCACACCCAGCTAATTTTTGTATTTTTAGTAGAGGCAGGGTTTCACCATGTTGGCCAGGATGGTCTCGATCTCTTGACCTGGAGATCCACCCACCTCAGCCTCCCAAAGTGCTGGGATTACAGGCATGAGCCACCTGCCTGGCCTATCGCATTCTTTTTTAAAGAATTAAATTACAATTAAATTTTCTTTTAAAAATATGGCATTATAATGCAATGCCATTAAAAAATGTTTCCTTTGGAGGCCTAGATGGATGGATCACTTGAGATCATGAATTCAAGACCAGCCTGGCTAACATGATAAAACCCTGTCTCTAGAAAAATACCAAAAAGAATTAACTGGGCATGGCAGTGCATGACTGTAATTCCAGCTGCTTGGGAGGCTGAGGTGGGAAAATCCCTTGAACTGGGGAGGAAGAGGTTGCAGTGAGCATGGACAACAGAGTAACACTCTTTCAAAAACAAAACAAAACAAAAAAGTTTGCCTCTTTTTCTTCATACAGTTTCCTTCACTTCTTTTTCTTTTCTCCTTTACTTTCTTCTTTCTGTCTTATGTCTGCAAGTCTGTACGTATCCAAGGAGAAATGACTAGAACAATATTCGTTACTGTTGTGAAGGTCATTTCTAGCTAGTGAGGTTTTCTATTTTTTTAGCTTTCTTTTTCTTTGTCTTTGTTGATATGCTTGAAAATGTTACAAATAATATGTAATACATTCTTATAAAATATCCAAAACCAAATAATGCTGAAATAACCAATTATTTGGAAGAAAATTAAGTTGGAAGATTTTCTCTCTTATACAAACACACGCACATGAATTCTAAGTGTTTTAAAGACTTAAATGCAATAAAATAAATGAATGTGGAATTAAAAGAAAACAAATTAAGCCCTAATATGAAAAGTAGAAACCATTAGTATATAAGTTTTCAACTATTAGAGTGGCACAGTATTTTAATACGTAAAACTCAAGAAAAACAAATTAGAAAGGGAAGAATTACTTAATAACATAAAAATAATAGAAAAAATATATGCCAAACAAGTTATAGAAAAAATTAAATGTAAAACTAAAAAACAATTGTAACATCTCTGACATTCATGAGGAAAAGGGTTACTTCTGACTTGTACTTCTGGAACTCCCAACTCTTAGCAGAGTCACTGGTATGCAATAGGATCTTAGTGCATTGTTAAACGACAAGAAGGAAAGAATCGAGGAAAGGAGAGAAAAGAAAATGCAGAAATATGCCAAATTTTAAGATAATTCTACTGTGCTTCTTTATTTTTCCTCTATTTCTTCACCTTTTCTACAATGGATACATTATTAAATATGTTACTTTTAAATAAAATAAACATAAATCTTCTTAAAATAAGAAAGGGTAGAATAGTGTAGAATTAAATACATTGTAATATTTATCCTCTTTTCATATTATTTGACAAAATGTGATTGCAATGATCTTTCAATATATCATTAAACTGTGTTAAAAACATAAATATCTATAAATTGTACCTCTGAAAAGTTTTAGTTTTAGTCTTAAAGACAATAGAATTATTTAACTATTTTTGTTGAAAAAATTGAATAATCATCATCATGGATTAATAATTTAAGTATTAATGCAAATTTTCTAGTTGCATTACTTACTATTTGTTTGACCTGGAACAAGATATGATGTACTGATCACAGTGTCTGGCATTTTGTTTTTAGAAAAAGGGAGTTCAGTAAAAATATAGCTATTAAGATACATCTATAGAAATTTTCAATATGGTAATCTGAGAATGAAAAGATCAGTGGAAGCACCATGGCATAATAAAAGCAAATTTATACAATCAAAAATTATTTTATTGCCATTGTAAAATATCCATTCACGTCTTTTGAAAATAAAATCTTGCTCAAAATATGTTTTTCATAGAGCTGGAGAATATTATTATAAGAGTGAGCAGTTGAAGCTGATCGTCTCATTTCTGAATGTGAGTTACTGCTAAACTCAACAGCTGCAGAGGATGAATTACTTTATCCCCTTTCCATGACAAAGCATAGTTCATTTTTTGCTTTGGACAGTTTATATAGGAAAAGCAAAGAAACTGGGATACTTGGATCCACACTAAGCAATTCTAATACTACATGTTTGCTTACAAAAATTGAATCTTTCCTTGAAAAAATAATTGTTGATTTAAATAAAATGTACATCTCATTAACAGCCACATAATGAGGATGAAATCTATTGAAAGTGAAAAATGAATTTCTTCTTTATATAATTATAGCTGCCTAAACTTATCAAAGGCAAAAGGGACAATTGAAAGTATTTTTTTATTAATTAGAAGTTCAGAAAACCAAATAAGCAAAGTGAGGCACATCAACTTTCTGTTACAAAAAATAACTTCCTAAATAAATATTCTGGTGTTAGAAAAATACTATCACTGCTCAAAATAGGAATCTCTGTCTTCAGGGTTTATTATACATTTTACTATCATTTGCTTGATTTCCTGCAGCTAAACTTGGTACCTTCAGCAAAAATATTATTTCAGATTTTTAGGACTGAATGATAGTTTGTGGATACAACAAAAGTGCTGTTTATATAGAGCGACTTTAACAATCAGAATAATTAAAGTACTTTAAAAATATTATTATCTCTAGTATAACAGTGTGATTTAAATAACAGATTGAAATCTGTTTTATTACCAATAATTTATAATATTTTCTGAATCCAGTCTCCTCCACAACACCTTCCCTGATCATTCTAGCTGCATTGATTTCATCTTTTTTTTTTTTTTTTTGAGACAAATTTCGCTCTTGTTGCCCAAGCTGGAGTGCAAATGGCACCACCTCGGCTCACTGCAATATCAGCCTCCCGGGTTCAAGCCATTCTCCTGCCTCGGCCTCCCGACTAGCTGGGATTACAGGCACCTGCCACTATGCCCAGCTAATTTTTGTATTTTTAGTAAAGACGCGGTTTCACCATGTTGGCCAGGCTGGTCTCGAAGTCCTGACCTCAGGTGGTCCACCCACCTCGGCCTCCCAAAGTGCTGGGATTACAGGCTCAAGCCACCATGCCAGGCTGGTTTCATCTTTCTCTGTTTTTTATTAGGCTCATCATCAGTAGCAGCATAGGGTTTAGCACTTAATTGCACGATGAGGTTTAGCCTGGTTCCTGAGCCCAGGTAAAAGCCCTGAGAGTAAAAGCTTCATGCTTTGTTCCTTTAAATGCATCACGTTTTCTCACTCATTGTCATATGAGCTTATTACATGCCAATCACATTCCCTAGAGGATTTTATATGTAGTACCTTATTTAATTCACACAATAGCCCTGTGAGATAGATATTTTATATCCATTTTTCCAAATGAAGAACCTGAGTCACAGTCAAATCAGGAGTTAATTCTAACCCATCTGACTACAAAACCTTTCCTGTTTGATTGCATACATCACATAGTAGATATCCAACAAGCACTTGGGGACAGAAGAAGAAGGTGAGCCAATGTCAGATTCGGATCCTAGGATCTCAGTTCTAACGGCTCATTACCCTAAAAAACATGTAGTGGGTATAAAATAACTGAAAGGATATAGAAGGTATTGGAATTAAATTAATTCTAGTCAAGTCTATTGAAGGCACTTTGAAAGTAAAATTCTTCTATCTGGCACTCAAGTTCCTTTAAAAACTTTTCATGTTAGAATAATTTCAGACTCATAAGAAGTTGTGAATACAGCACTGAGAGTTCCCATATAACCTTCACTCAGCTTCTGCAGTATTAACATCTTACCTCACCATACTACATTATTAAAACCAGGAAACTGGCATTGATAAACTACTATTAACTACAGACTTCATTTGGATTTTATTCATTTTTTCATGTGCTTGTGTGTGTGTGTGTGTGTGTGTGTGTGTGTCTACGAAATTTTATCTTATATATAGATTCATGTAGCCACCCCCTCCACCAGGATTTAGAACAGTTTCAAGATTATATATATATATATATATACACACACACTATATGCCCAGCGTAGTATATATATGCCCAGTATAGTATATATATGCCCATATAGTATATATGCCCATATAGTGTATATATACTATATGCCCAGCACAAGCATTTTCTTCTTTCAGGTCAGACTTCTTACTGATCTCTATATGTGTCATAATCTCTCCACTAAATAGAATGCTTCTGGTCCACTGCTTTTACATCCACTTATCTCAAAAATCGCCATGAATCTATTTTTAAAACTTTGATAAATTATAGTTAAATATTGTTTTTGGATGTTACATTTTGTGGAAACATATAAGCTTCATTATCTAAAGTTTTCTGAAACTCATGGTTGTGCTGAACTGTTGCTAGGGAACCAATTCCTATAGCTGCTAATCAAATTCCTAAAAGAGAGAAAGGATAAGAGCTCACAAATACATTTTTGTTTTTGTTTTTAATTAAGCAATTAAAGCGGTAGAGTCGTGCAGATGGAAAGAGAGATAGTGTCATATAATATGGACCTTCAGATATGCAAATATTTTAAAGAAATATTTAATAGAATCCCTCATTTTATAACATGTTACAAAATGCTGAGATTTGCCCCCATCACACAGCAAGTTAGTGATTTAGCCTGGATTAAGACCCACTAGTTTCCAACAGGCACACTTCCCATTATACCTCACTGTCTTTAACAGGTGGAAAGAGGGAAAATACTTGTAGAGGCCAACTTCTGACAAGTGGCAGACAGCCCAAAAGGAACCTAGCTTCAAAATCAGAACAGGCTTGGATGAAACAGAGATGTAAAGATTTAATTATTTGTGAGAGAGTTGCCTAATTACACATGACATTAAAAACTTTCCAGTTTTCATTTTAGATTTGGTAATATTTAAATTAGCTATCTTCATTTAATTTTTGATGAGTAAACTGAGATATACATATTAGATACACATGTGGTCTGATAATATTTAAACCACCCTGAATCATTGAAATGTGATAGACAGATACTCAACATACTGGACCAATCATTTAAATATTTTTTAAAAATCATGACAATTAAATCTGAAAATCTAAATTTATAAGGATCATCACCTCTTTTGTTTCCAAAAGTACCACTCTTAAAACTGATTTCAGTTCTGATTTTTTGATGTCTTAATTAGTTCATATTAATCTAACTCCGATCTACTCTACTACTTATAATCTGTATCAAAGATTTTAATAACTGAATAAACCCTTTTATATTATTCTTCTCTATATGTTCTTTTATCATGGGGAAGAGCACTTTGCAAAGGAGCCTGGGTTTAGTGCTTTTCTTATTCAACCTGGCCACAGAGCAAGTGTTTAGTAAGTAAATCCTAAATTATTTTTTAACAGGATAATGCATAGAGGTTATTTGCATTTCAGCAGAAGGAGCAACTTATTTCTAAATGAACTCAGAAAATCATCTATCAAGATATCAACTGAAAAGAAAATTCATATTCTGAAATCGTGGATAAAATAGTACTAAACAAATGACAGGGAATCACCAGTAATTTATGCAGAGTAGCATTACAAAAGTTACCTTGCACTGCACAGTGCTTATTACTTTAAAAGGATGATGAGGAAAGCTCTAGACAAAACCTTAGAGAAACTTGTTTCCAGCCTGGACATTTCTTCCAGCAAGTTGCGTGACCTTGGAAAAGATACAAAAATTCTTTGGGCCTCAATTAAGATTGATCTCTAAAATACTTCTAGCTTCAAATTATTATGATTTTATTTAAATTCTAAAAACATATTTTACTTATACAGAAGTTAAGAGGGATGTAATTTATAGCAGAGCTTAAAAAATCAAATGTTTTCGATGATCTCAGCTTCAATATAACATTATCCCCACTTTAAGTTAATTTGTGCAAGGCTATTTCAGACATAAGAAATGAATAAAGAGAATTCTGATGGTTTAAAAAACAGAGAATCTGGTATTAGTTGACTTGAATTTAAGACCCTACTTGACCTTTCCCAGTTGTTAGAACTTGAGGAAACTTTTTCTCTCTTTTCTTTTTATCTTACCTATAAAAAGATATAGGTGGGGGGTGGGAGAATCATTACAATAAATATTCCTTAAAGACCTTTTCACAGTTTTATTATATTGTTGGAGAATGGCATGACATTTCAACACAATCACTATCTCTGAAGGTTAAAGAAAGAAAATAACTAAATATTACTGTAAAAAAGGATTCAGTCACAGCTCCAAAGGGGAATGGAGAAGGTGTCCTGTGATCCACTAGAGAGAGGCTGGAACTGCAAGAAGGGTCAAGTCTGATTAGGAAAGAGCTAGAAACCACTCCTAGGAAGCAAAATTATATAAGTAAATTTTAACTTAGTCCTCCACCAAGGATGCTTGTATATATATATATTGAGTCTATATATAGCAAGTCTCCACTTGCTCTGCCTGACAAGCTTTTCCCATTTCCTCTGTGGCCTGGTCTGCTCTGCTTCATGTGGCCAGTTTCTTTCCATCCTTTAAGGTTGCATTTATGCCAGCTTGACAGAGAAGCTTTCCAAAAGTCACTTTTTCTTAATTATTGCCTAAGTCCTTTATTAGTTTTATTTTCTTTTGAGATATATATATAGAGACATATATATATAAACTTTTGAGCTATATATATAGCTATAAATATATATAGCTATATAAAAATATATATAGCTATATATAGCTCAAAAGTTTTATATATATGTTATATATATATAGCTCAAAAGTTATAAAATACAAACGTGTTATATCAGTATGTACTATAATATATAGTAGTTATATAACACTTGCAAATCTAACCCAAACTTTTCTTTTGAAGTGAAGCTTTGTATGCCTTTCATTTAGATATCTCACAGCTATTTTTGACCTCACTCCTGTCCAAAATCAGACTGACTTGATTTATCCTCTCAACCCTGTTTTCCAAGTGTTACAATTCACCTGGGTGCTCCAACTAGAAATTCCTGGTTTCTCCTTTTTCCTTACTCACTCCTGAAATCCAATCCATGGGCATGCTCTAATAGTATACCTCTAAAATGTCTTGAAAGACTGAACATTCCCCCATCATCACTGCTACTTTCTAGTCAAAGTCACTGTCATTTCTTCTCCAGTTATTCCAATAGACAGCTTCCATCCTTTTTTTTACCCTAACCACAATATATCCTCTCTCTGACAGTTGGAATAAACTTATTAAAATCTAAACAGGATTGTCATTATTCTAACTGAAGGCTTCCAGTGGATTCCCAGTGCATGTTGTCTACTGCACACTTCAAAACCCCTTATGATTTAGCACTGGCCTCTCTCCTCCTTCACCCCACCTGGCTCTGCTTCTTGATCAGTTTCCTTCAAAAGCTCCAGATCCTGGAATAGAGTCATCTCATTTCCCCCTCAGAGGTTTTGTACAAACTGTCTCCACTTGCCCTGCCTGGCAAGCTTTTCCCATTTTCTCTGTGGCCTGGTCTGCTCTCCTTCATGTGGCCAGTTTCTTTCCATTCTTCAAGGTTCTGTTTGATGCCAGCTTGACAGAGAAGCTTTCCAAAAATCACTTTTTCTTACTTATAACCTAAGTCCCTTATTAGTTTTATTAGCCATCTAGTCCTTTATTAGCCATCTGATATGGCTCATGCCAGAATATACGATTATTTAAATTATTCATCTGTTTATTTTTAATCTTTCCCTCCAGAATATTGAACCCCCTGAAGATGAAGAATAAATATCTCATTCACTATTGTTTTCCCAGTAATTAATACAGCGTCTAGTATACAATAGGCACATGGTAAATATTTGTTAAACAAATTCATTGAGTGTCAGGGAACTTTCCCATCAGTTCAATATTCTGGGGAAAACCATTGGCAAAATTAAACGGCTTTATGGTCATTTTCTCTAGTTTCTTTGTCAGGTTTATTCCACAAGGCAGAGGAAACTTGAAATATCATAACTGGGAAATTGTTGTTCATGTATTTTCTTACTACTTTGGTGATTTGAACTTGTATCTTTATTTCACATGATTTGGCGGTTTTAAAATCTATTTTGTGTAGATATTAGACCATATTTTACACCTAAAGTTTTGAAAAATCTGACATTAATATCCTTAGCATTTCTTGATGATTTTCCATTTTTGTTTGTTTTTTAAATAAATTTACTGCAGTTCAGAGTTGCTGATCAGTTTCACTTATACTGTGAAAGCTCTGAGAAGATTACTGGATGTTTTAAACATAAATATATGTAGTAGTGATACAGGATCATATGACAATGTCACCCAGCACTTTTAACATATTATGTAATTGCTTTTTTAGGTTAGAAATCAGTTTTCTAAGTAGACTGTGCAATAAAATTAAACTTGCTTTAATTTGAATATTAAGTAATTTAAGTCAGAGAACACTGTTTCCAGCAACAGAAAGTGAAACTTTTATTTAATAGTGTTTTGATGACGTTGTATCAACACTTATAAGTTAATCACAATCTAATTTTAGGTCATCTTACATTCTCAAATAAGCAGTTTTTGTATCAATCCTGCTGTAAATTAAAACGAGTGAAGGAATAAAGAGTGAAACAAATTAACCTGGTCAAGGCAAGGAACAAGTCAACAGACCCATTTACTTTGATTAATCAATGTTTTATTTTCCTTCAGGGTTTCAAACCAAGTAATTGGATTTATATAACATAATACTTTCATTTGTATTAAGAGCAGCTGGGAGCACATACAATGTTTTACATGAACTCTTCTCCAAAAAAATTTTTTAAATTACTAATTAAAACTAATACTCAGAGTAAGTTGCAGAAAACTGTTAAGAATTCATTAACTCCTGTAGTCTAAGTAGGATCTGCTTACGAGCTGTAATAAAAACAAACAAACAAAAAAACAGGGTTTAACCTGCAAAAATTGCCTGAGGCATCTCAAATTTGTAAGAATGATAATAAGTAATCGGAGAAAGTTTTCTTAAATTAGTCAATTTATATTTGGATTTGGAAAAGATAAAAACATTATTTTCTATCATCGTTCTGATAACTTTACTGTTTAAAAATAGAATTCAATGCATGTTTAACATTTATTGTGAAAGGCTTAGAGGTGAACTTGATCATAGATATCTGCAAAAACAAACAAAACACTCAGGTTACAGAATGTGGCAAAAGACTGAATATAATACAAGGTAAGAATTATTCCCAACATGGCTGCCAGAGTGGTCTTTTGAAAAGATGAGTCAGATCCTGGCACTTCTTAGTTCAAAACCCTGCTAGGCATGGCTCCTCCTCACACAGAATCAAAGCCAAACTCCTCAAAGGGAACTTCAAGACCTCATGTGATCTGTGCCCCTCAAGTGATCTGTGCCCCTCCTGTGATCTGTGCCCCTGTAGCCTCTCCACAGCTACAGCAACCCCACTTCCTTCTCACCCCACTCCTTACCTCTCCTCCTACCTCACTCCCCATCAGATACAGGGTCTCCCTGCTATATGAATGTTCCAGGCACACTCCCACCTGAAAATCTTCATACCAGCAACTTCTTCTGCCAAAATTATCTTCACAAAATTAATCCCCCACTCTCTTTATGACTTTATTCATGTCATCTTCTCAAGGATCATCCTAACCACCACAAATTGCAACCTGCCCTGCCCTTATGCATTCTTAACCCCTATTCTCTGTTTGACTTTTTCCTTTTTACTCTCATGACTTTTATTACCTTCCAACATGTTACACAATTTACTGCTTTTTCACGTTTGTTATTTATTATCTCTCTCCCCTCATCGGAATGTAAACTTCATGAGAACCGAGGCCTTTGTCCCCAAACACCTGCAAGAGTACTCCATATGTAGTAGTAGGCATTCAGGTCATATTTGTTGAATGAATGAAATAATACATCTATAATTTTGCTCAAGTTAGAAAATGAAGTCTGTGGGAGAACATAGCCTGAATCAGGATTAAAAGCCAGGAAGAACTAGAGAGGATAAAGAACCCAAGGGAAGTGAGGAAGGACAAAGCAATTCTCAAATGAGAAAATGAGAAAGTTTAGGGACTCTAGTTAGCCCAAACTGGTTTTTTTTTTTTTTTTTTTTTTTTTTTTTGAGATGGAGTCTTGCTCTGTCACCCAAGCTGGAGTGCAGTGGCTCACTGCAACCTCCACCTCCCAGGTTCAAGCCATTCTCCTGCCTCAGCCCCCCTCTCCCGAGTAGCTGGGATTACAGGCACCCACCACCGTGCCCAGCTACTTTTTATGTTTTTGGTAGAGATGGGGTTTCATCATGTTGGCCAGGCTGGTCTCAAACTCCTGACCTCCGGTGATCCACTCGCCTTGGCTTCCCAAAGTGGTGGGATTACAGGCACGAGCCACCGCGCTGACCCAAACTGGTCTTCTGTATTTATTTTAATTTATTCTCTACATTCCATAGTAACCTATTTCATATCAGAAAGTCTGTAGTAACATTTTTGACTCCAGGAAGCATTTTCCATGATAGTGCTGCAGATGGCTTCTTAGTAAGAGAAGACTAAAAGGAAAGTGAGGCTATATCATTTGGCTGTAAACCAGCAGTCCTAATGGCAAGATGCCCTGGAGTCAATGAACCATTGTGAATCTGTAGTATTTTCCTCAATAACACAGCTCTAGGGATTTCGTTAACCAGTAAAAACAATTTTCTTTGCATCCAAATTGGCATGTTATCCATCACTGGGATTTGTGTGTGAAGCTTGAAGATACTCTCTATCATTTTACTTCTCTAATTAGAATTGCTGCTTAATCAAAAAATTGACTTTAAAATTAGGATAAATTTAGAGGCTGAGTTCTATAATATGCTTTCAATATGAAAATTACTCATTTTCTGAATCTTTATCAGAGAAGTTTCAGTTGCCTTTTTAGATATACTTAATAAAAATGAACTAAGTTCCCTAGAAATCTCGTAAATCGAGTAGGCAGGCAATATGAGACAGAAAAGACTAATGGACCGGCAAGATTCTAATACTGGTGACAATAATGCAGGTATTCTGCTATTTTGACAAATTACAGCTTTCTACCCTCAAAATTCCATTCTTTTTCTCTCCTCTCATCATTGCCTGCCTACAAATTTATACAAATAAATTTGTATAAATGTCTTGGCATACATTAATTTATTAATTATACTCGGAAGTAACTCTAGGCAAAGAGGTATGTCACGGAAGTTTCACTGCATACAGATTCCAGAACTTTCTACCATTTGGACCTGGATTTGTATCATTACCTAGGGCAGAATTTTACCAGCCAGAGATGTACTGCCATCAGCTCTTGCTCTCAACTGATTTTTATAAAAATAAAATTTATGGCTTGAATATGTTTCAAATGATGCATATTAATTACAAACTATTCATTTGCAAGGACACTTATATCAGGGATTACTCTAAAAACAGGATTTAAATTTACCATATTTTTCTAATAATTCTCATATTGAGAGAAGACAGACAACGTAAATTTCCTACTCTTATTTTAGATAATACCAAATGACATTTTCAAATAACCTGCAAATGATTAAATGATTAATTCAACCAGTTGTTCATTCTTTTATCTTCAGACTTCATGATTGCTAGTGTGAGAACAGATTTATTGATGGAGATTTACATAGCATGATACAAGTACTCAATAAGGCATCAATTAAATTGGAATAATGGTTGATCACATTCAATAAGGTAAGTAGTGGGCATGATAGCCAATAATTGGCAATAGATAAGTATTGAGGATTGGTCTAGGGGGGCTTCTAAATGATCTTAATTTTGTGTTGATAAGTGTGAAAGGAAAATAAAAACTTGGGACCCCAATTCACATGCCACAAAGAAAGAAATTAAGCTGAAACCTGGGTCATGCAAAAAACGGCCTTTTCTTGTGTTCTTAAACAGATAGCTACAGATAAAAGGTTAAAGATATCCACTAGTAGCTACTTTATATTCGTCTTATCTGATGTAAAGTGCTGATTTACTGAGCACCAGATGAACACATTATTGGCTATTCCCCTACCTACTCCTTTTCTCATGCATTATATGGATTACAATATCCTTCCTCTTTTCTCTCCAGCCAAATTTTCCTTTTAAATATTTAAGCCCTCAAATTCATCTTTGGAGAAAAGCACAGACCACAGACTGTTTCTGTGATTCCTTGGGATTTTTGTTTGTTGGTTGGTTTTTTTGTGTTTTTTTTTGTTTGTTTTTCCTTTTTTGAGATGAGGTCTCACTATGTCACCCAGGTTGGAGTGCCATAGTGTGATCTCACCTCACTGTGTGATCTCAGCTCACCATGGCCTCCCAGACTCAAGCGATCCTCCCACCTCAGCCTCCTGAGTAGCTGGGACCACAGACATGTGCCACCACGTCTGGCTAATTTTTTGTATTTTTGGTAGAGACGGGGTTTCACCATGTTGCTGTATGCAGGTTCGTCTCGAACCCCTGAGCTCAGGCAATCTACCTGCCTCTGCCTCCGCCTCCCAAAGTGTTGGGATTAAAGGCGTGAGCCACTGTGCACAGCCTCGTGTTTGTTTTTTTCCAGGCATGTCCTTAACCTTGGCAAAATAAACTTCTAAATTGACTGAGACCTGTCTCAGATACTGTTTTGGTTTACATAAGAAATAAAAAATTAACTATAAAGATAGATTAAAAATATAGTAAGTACTATATATATAGTAATTATATATATATCCTGTTGGTTTATTTTATATATATCCTAATTTCCTAATTTTATACACACACACACACACACACACACACACACACATCTCCTATTAGTTCTGTCCCTCTAGGGAACCCGGACTAATACAGGGACTATCAGATGATTGGCACCTACAACAATACAGCTTGTATCCCATCATCAATTACTTTTATTCCCTTAGTTTCTAGCATCCTTTACATGACACTATTAGGCTTCCATTTAACAAGATGTGGAACAAACCCAGGGCTCTGGCAGAGACATTACTATAATGTGGAAATATGTGGAAAGTTGAGGGTTTTTTCTTTTTTGTTTTTTTGTTTTTGTTTTTGTTTTTGCGAGTGAGTCTCACTCTGTCCCTCCGGCCCCAGGCTGGAGTGCAGTGGCGATTTGACTCACTGCAAGCTCCGCCTCCCGGGTTCACGCTATTATCCTGCCTCAGCCCCCCGGAGTAGCTGGGACCATAGGTGCCTGCCACCACGCCTAATTTTTTTTTTTTTTTTTGTATTTTTAGTAGAGACGGGGTTTCACCGTGTTAGCCAGGATGGTCTCGATCTCCTGACCTCGTGATCCGCCCGCCTCAGCCTCCCAAAGTGCTGGAATTACAGGCGTGAGCCACCGCGCCCGGCCAAGTTTTTTCACCACGCCCGGCCAAGTTTTTTTTTTTTTTTTTTCCAACTCCTTAAACAAATGATTTCTGAATTCTGCGAACACGTGAATGCTTTGTCTTCAATGCTTTGTCATGTTATGATTCAGAATTATGTATTGTACACACAATTCTAGGCATATAAATAGTAACTAAAGCATATATCTTTTATTCATTCAATAAAAAATTATTGAAAGTTTATGATGATATAGGCACCTTGTGCTTAGTATAAAATGGGGATGAAGCTATAGAAACTCTGCCATCAGAGAATTGTATAGTTAATGGGAGAGACAATATTTGAATAGTATACAAATAAATCTTAAACTTCAGCTGTGAAAACTGATAAAATAGACACTTGGAGAACTAAGAGAACATGTAGCTGTCGGTTAAGCTATGTTGATATATTCAGTCACTAGAACAAGAAGCATCCACATATTTGGGACTGAAAGATTATTTAACCTGTAGCCCAGGCAGATGTTGGTTTCACTATTTAGACTTTTTTCTTTCTGTGCTAAATAATTCTACATCAAGAACAACGTGTATTTATTTATTCTTTCTAGTTTCAGGCCCTGACCTCATAAGGCACAACTACAATTAAAGTTAAAATATTGGAACAGTGCCTTTGCTTAGAATCTGCAGTAACAACATTTGTCCAACATTATTCACTACATGGAGGAAGGAAACGCCATAGCAACTGCAGCATTAAAAAAAACTTGAGAAAAGAATTGCACGATGATATTTATTCTTGAAAAATACTTGTGAAAGAAAAGGTTTATGTTTCCACAGCAACAAACTTTGTTGAGTACACTGAGCTCTGTTAAAAAGAAAGAAAAGGAGAGAAATAGAAATGAAGGATTGAGTATGGTCTAATGTGGCAAAATAAGAAATTCTAAAGTCAAGGACATTGTAGGAGGAATAAAAAAAAAATCCCCAGTTGATCATGGGTTCTGGTTTTCTTGAAATTTTAATTAATTAAATTTTAAACCTTATTTTATTGTGGTAAGAACTTAACAAAAGATCTATCCTCTCAACAATTTTTGGGGGGTAGGGTGGGTATTTACTCATTTTTAATTTTTTTAATAAATATATTTTTCTTTCAATAGCTTTTGGGATACACGTGGTTTTTGGTGACATGGATGAATTATTTAGTGAAGTCTGAGATTTTACTGCACCCATCACCCGAGTACTGTACATTGTACACAATACATAGGGTTTTTAAAAATCACACCCCACCCTTCCCTCCTTCCCTCAATCTCCAATTTCTGTTATACCACTCTGTATGCTTTTGTGTACCCATAGTTTAGCTCCCACTTATAAGTGAGAACACATGACATTTGGTTTATCATTCCCGAGTTACTTTACTTAGAATAATGGCCCCCAGCTCCATCCAAGTCACTGCAAAAGACATTATTTCACTCTTGTTATGGCTGAGTAGTATTCCATGGTCTATACGTACAACATTTTCTTTATCTACTCCTTGGTTGATGGGCACTTAGATTGGTTCCATAGCTTTGGGACTGAAAATTATGCCGTGATACACATATGTGTGCAGGTGTCTTTTTGATATAATGACTACTTCTTTTGGGTACTCAGTAATGGGATTGCTGGATCAAATAGTTAATCTAGTTTTAGTTCTTTGCCGCTCAACAAGGTTTAAGTGCATAACACATTATTAACTGTAGGCACAGTGTTGTACGACATATCTCTAAAACTTATTCATCTTGTACAATCGAAACTTTATGACCATTGATCAGTAACTCCATATTTCCCCATCCTTCAGTCTACTCTGATTTTATGTGGTTCACTATCTAAATTACCTCGTATAAGTGACATAATGCAGTATTTGTCCACCAATAGCTGGCTTATTATGCTGAGCATAATGACTTCAAGGTTCATCCACGCTGTTGCATATTGAAGGAATTCCTTATATTTTTAAGGCTGAATAATATTCAACTGTATGTATGTACCATATTTTCTTTATCCATTCATCCATGAATAGACATTCAGATTGTTTCCACATCTTGGATATTGTGAATAGTGCTACAGTGACCACTGGAATGGTAATATCACTTAAACACACTGATTTTAATTATTTTGATAAATATCCAGAAGTGGGATTGCTGGACCATGTAATAATTTTATTTTGAATTTTTGAGGAATCTTTGAATTGCTTTTCATAGCAACTGCATCTTTTTGCTTTATGACCAAGAGTGTACAGCAGTTCCAATTTCATCACATTTTTGCCAACATTTATCATCTTTTTTTAAAAAAATTAACCATCCTACCAGGTATGAAGTGATATCTCATTGTGATTTTGATTTGCATTTACCTGATGATAAGTGACATTTAGCATTTTTATATGTGTATCAGCAGACCGTATGACTTCTTTAGATAGATATTCATTTAAGTAGCCGTTTTAAAAATTGGATTGTTATTCTTGTTGCTATTGAGTTTTTCCTTATATATTTTGGAAACTAACACCTTATCTAATATCTAGCTTACAAATATTTTCTTCCATTCTGTAGGTTGTCTTTTCATTCTGTTCACTGTTTCTTTGGCTATACAGAATCTTTTAGTTTATATCTTTTTAATTTTATACGAGTTTAACTTGTCTATTTTGCTGCTGTTGCCTGTGTTTTTGGTGTCATATCCATGAAATAACTGCCAAGACCAATGTCATATAGCTTCTTCTTTATTTATTTCTAGGAGTTTTAAAGTTTTGAGTCTTACATTTTTAATCAATTTTGAGTTTTTTTTTATGGTGTATGATGTGGGTCCAATTTCATTATCTTCTATGTGGATATCCAACATCATTTTTGAAGAGACTATCTTTATTGCATATTCTTGGCACCTAAGTTGAAGATCAGTTGACTATACATGCAATCAATTTCTGGACTCTTTGTTCTGTTTCATTTTTCCACGTGTCTATATTTATGACATTATCATACTGTTTTAATTACTATTGCTTTGTACTACATTGTCTTTTTTTTATTCCTTTTTGTGGAGAATGGGATCTTGCTATATTGCCCAGGCAGGTATCAAACACCTGGGCTCAAGCTATCCTCTCGCCTCTGCCTCCTTAAGAGCTGAGATTACAGACGTGGGCCACATGCCAGCAATTTGTACTATATTTTGAAATCAGGAAGTCTGATGCTTCCAGTTTTGTTTTTCATTACCAAGATTGTTTTGAATGTTTAGGGTTTTTTGATTTCATATAAATTTTAGGATTATCTATTTTTTAAATGTCATTGGGGTTTTGATAAGAATTACATTTTATCTGTAGATTGCTATGGGTAATGTGAACACTTTAACAATATTAAATCTTCCAATCTATGAACACTGATGTCTTTCTGTTTGCATGTGTAGTCTTCAATTTCATTCATCAATGTTTTGTAGTTTTCTGTGTACAAGTGCTTTGCCTCCATTTAGGTTTTTGCTAAGTATTTTATTCATTTTGATGGTATGGTAAATGGAATTGTATTCTTAATTTTTGAAGAAGTTAGTTTGTTCTTAATTTATAGAAAAGCAACTAATTGGGTGTGCTCATTTTTTATCTTGCAAATATTCTGGAATTATTAGTTCTAACAACTTTTTGTGGAGGTTTTAGAATTTTCTACATCATATCATCTGTGAATAGCAATTATTTTACTCCTTGGTTTTTTTTGGATGTCTCTCTTTTTTTTCTTGACTAATTGCTCTGTCTAGAATTTCTGGTAGTATCCTTGCCTTCTGATCTTAGAGGAAAAGCTTACAGTTTTTCACCACTTATTATGATGTTAGATGTGGGCTTGTCATATATGGCCTACATTACATGGAGGTACATTCCATCTATAAATAGTTTGCAGAGTGTCTTTTTAATCATGCAAGGGTGTTCATTTTTGTAAAATGGTTTTCTGTATCAGTTGAAATGATCATGTGATTTTTTTCTTTCAATCTGTTAATGTGGTACGTCATATTAATTGATTTGCATGAGTTAGACCATACTTGCATCCCAGGGAAAATTCCCACTTGATCACGGTGTATGGTTCTTTTAAAGTGCTGTTGAATTCAGCTTGCTAATATTCTCTTGAGGATTTCTGTATCTATATTCATTAGAGATATTGGCCTGCAGTTTTGTTTTCTTGAGGTATGTTTTTCTCACTTTAGTATCAGGGTAATGCCGGCCTGATGAAATGACATCGGTAGTATTCCTTCTATTTCTGTTTTTTGAAGGACTTGGAGAAGGACTGGAATTATTTCTTCTTTAAATGTTGATAAATTGACCAGTGAAGCTATCTGGTCCCGGGCTTTTTTTGTTAGGAAATTTTTGATTACTGATTCAATCCCCTCTGATTCAATATAGATTGATTCAGACTTTTTATTTCTTTATGATTCAGCCTAAGTAGGTTGCCTGTTTCTAAAAATTTATTCACTTCTAGGTTACCCAGTTGGCGGACATAAAATTATTTATAGTAGCCTCTTATGATCCTTTTTATTTCTGAGGCATCTGTGGTAATGTCTCCATTTTCATTTCTAATTTTATTTACTTGAATCTTCTCTTATTTTCTCAGGCTAATTAACGCCTTTTAAATTTTGTTTATCTTTAACTAAAACCAACTCTTAGTGTCATTGATTTTTCCATTGTTTCTCTAGTCTCTCATTTGTCTATTTCTCCTCTAGTCTTTATTATTTTCTCTCATGTGCTAATTTTGGCCTTAGTTTTTGCTGTACTTTTTAGTTCCTTGAGGCATGAAATTAGATTTTTTATTTGAAATCATTCTTTGGTTTTAAATATATGCATATATCATATATATTAATACTGTGCTTGTATCCTTCTTGGTACTATAACTGCTACAACCCATAAGTTTTGGCAAGTTGTATTTTCATTTTCATTTGTCTCAAGATATTTTCTAATTTCCCTTTGATTTCTTCTTTGACCCCATGGCTGTTCAAAAGTGTGATGTTTAGTTTTTACATATTTGTGAATTTCTCAGTTTTCCTTCTGCCGTTGATGTCTAGTTTCAGTCAATTATGAGCAGAAAAGAAACTTGGTATGATTTCATTCTTTTAAAATTCCGTAAGAATTTTCTGTGAGCTAAAATGTGATCTCTGCTATAAAGTGTTCCATGTGTGCTTTAAAAGAATGTATATTCTGGGTGGAATGTTCTGTATGGGTTTGTTAGGTCCATTTGTTTGTAGGGTTGTTAATGTTTGCTATTAATCTGTTAACTTTCTGTCTGGCTGTTCTATCCATTATTGAAAGTGGGGTATTAAAATCTCTCTATTATTTTATTGCTGTATATTTCTACCTGCAGTTCTGTCAATGTTTTCTTTACATATTTAGGTGCTCTGATGATGGGTGATACCTATTTATTATTATGTCTTCCTGTGAAATTTATTTTTTATTACTATATAATATTTCCCTTTGTGTATTTTGACAGTTTTGATTGAAATTGTTTTGTGTGATATAAGTATAGCTATTCCGCTCCTTTATGTTGTTGTTGTTCTCATTTCATGGGATATCTTCTCCATCCTTTAACAACCAGAGTGTGTGTCTTAAAATCTAAAATTAATTACTTGTAGACAGCATAGAGTTGAATCTTGTGATTTTTGTTTGTTTTTGAGACAGAGTTTTGCTCATTGCCCAGGCTGGAGTGCAATGGCGCCATCTTGGCTCACTGCAACCTCCACCTCCCAGGTTGAAGTGATTCTCCTGCCTCAGCCTCCCAAGTAGCTGAGATTACAGGCGCCTGCCACCACGCCCAGCTAATTTTTGTATTTTTAGTAGAGACGGGGCTTCACCATGTTGGTCAGGCTGGTCTCAAACTCCTGACCTCAGGTGATCCACCAGCCTCGGCCTCCCAAAGTGCTGGGATTACAGGCGTGAGCCACCATGCCCAGCTTGAATCTTGTTTTTTAATGAATTCATCCACTTTATTTATTTTGACTGAGGAGACTTCATGAACATTTAAAATAATTATTAATAAAAATTTACTATTGCTACTTTGGTGTTTTTGTATATCTTGTAGTTTTGTCACTCTTTCTCTTTTGTTTTCTTCCTTTGTGCTTTGCTGATTTTTTTGTAGTGATGTATTTTGATTCCTTTCTCTTTCTATTAGTGTATATTCTATAGATATTTTCTTTGTGATTGCCATAGGGCTTATAGAAAATATCTTACAGTTATAACAGTCTATTTTAAGGTTATAGCATCTTAAATTCAATTGCATAAAAAAACCCTACACTGTTACTCTCCCTCATGACACCTTATGTTATTGATGTCACAATGCACATTTATTTGTATTGTGTATCCATCAACATTTTTGATATAGTGTTTTAATACTTTTGTCTTTTAACTTTTATATTAGAATTAAAAGTGATTTACACACCACTATTACAGTAATATAGTATCCTGTATTTGTGTATATATTTAACTTACTACATTTCTTATTTTTATGCTATTTTATTGCTCTTTAGTATCTTCTTGTTTTGGCTTTAAAAAGAAGTTTCTTTAACATTTTTCCCTCCACCCCCCACCACCCTGTCTTCCTGTAACCTTTAACATTTCTTGTAGGGCAGTACTAGTAGTGATGAACTTTATTAGCTTTTATTTGCCTGAGAAATCTCTCTCCATTTTTAAGGGAGAGCATTGCTGAGGACAGTATTTTTGCTTGCGGTTTTCTTATTTTGGTTTGATTTCTTTTCTTTCAGCACTCAGAATGTATCATCATTTCACTGCCTTTCGGTCTGCAAGGTTTCTGCTGAACAACTAGCTGATATTTTTCATGGGGATTCCCTTATATGTTAAAAAAATGATTTTCTCTTGCTGTTTTCAAAATTCTTTTTGTCTTCAACATTTGACAATTTGATTATAATCGAGTCCACTGGGTACTTATTTGGGTTCTTATTTGGGATCCTTTAGGCTTTCTGGATGTGTGTATTCATTTCCTTCCTCAGAATTGGGAAGTTTGGGGTCATTATTTCTTTCAATATGCTGTCTGGTCATTTCTTTCTCTGTTCCTTCTGCAGTCTTATATGGTGTATTTGGTAAGCTGAATGTTGTTCATAAGTTCCTTGAATTTCTTTACTCTTTTTTATTCTTTTATTTCTCCTCTGAATAATTTCTAATGACTTGTCTTTAAGTTTGCTAATCTTTTCTTCTGCTTCATCTAGTCTGCTTTTGAATTACTCTAGTGATTTCTTTGTTTAGTTAATTGTGTTGTTTATCATGATTTCTGCTTAGTATTTTTTAAGTTTTCTACTTGTTGAAATTCTAATTTTATTCATGCATTGTCCTCCTGACCTCAGTGACCAACTTTATGATGGTTATTTTTAATTCTCTATCTGCTACATCATATATCTCCATTTCACTAAAGTCAGTTTCTAGAAATTTATATTTGTCCTTTGTTTGGAACATACTTCTTTTGTTTCTTGTTTTGTTTGACTCTCTCTGTCGGTGGCGGGGCATTAGAAAAACCACCTACCTGTCCTAGTGTTCACAAACTGGCTTCACAGAAGACCCTCCCCTATCAGCCTGGCCAGAGATTCTAGGGGCCCCTCAAACCTTCATGCAGTCCAATCTGCTTTGTTCTTAATGACCCTGTCTAGAGTGCCAGGTCCACCAGCACTCTGAGAAAAGCAATACTGACGCCAATTCCTCAAGAATCCTCCGGAAAAGTTGAGTCATTCGATGTTTTGTCCAATTTATTACCTCTGCCAAGAAAACCTAGAATCTGGGAGTTTTCATCCACTTTCTCTGTGATAAGCCAAAAACAGGGGCTACGGTAACCACCAACCCACAGCACTGTCACTGCTCTTATTGGTCCTGGGCCACTAGAGAATGCCAGACCTCACCAGTGCTCTTAAGACAGCCTGGACAGAGCCAGACCCACTCCTACCTGGGTAGCTCCTAGAGGAGTTGCAACATTGGACATATGGTGTACCTCCTTTCCTCCCCATCAGGAAGCTTGGATGTGGGGAGATTCATCTCAATTATATAGTACTGTGCCAGTTTAGAAATTATGGAAAGGTGTCTTGAACTCCCCGACTATCTTTGATGTGGATGATTTTGCACTCAACTGGGGCATAAGAGCCTCTTAACCAGTTTCTTGGTTTCTCATAAAGGGAATCTGTTCATGAACTGTTGTCAAATCAGTGTTTGTGGAGGGAAGGAGGGCCCAGGGCTTCCTATTTCACCATCTTGCGATGTCTCTTCTAAATTTGAGAACACTTGCTGGAAATACAAATGCCAATTGGAAAAGCATGTTATGTAAATGAGTAAGGTGGTCAGGTGTTAATGAGTAAAAAAGAATCTTGGGCTCCAACCAAATGAGACAGCTACTACTTAACTCCAACCTCGTGCAACCAAACCAGAAAGTCTATGCAGAAACATGAATTTCTATGAGAGACAACCCAACATTAGTTTTCCCTTGCTGTCACAAATTACCACAAATTTAGGGGTTTAAAATAACACTCCTTTACTATCTCACAGTTCTGTAGGTCAGAAGTCCTGGTACACAGGACTGAGTCCTTTGCTGAGAGTCTTTCAGGTCTGAAATCAAGATGTTGGCAAGTTATATTCCTTTTTCGAGGCTCCTAGGATGAATTTTCTTCTAATCTCATTCAAGTTTTACAAAATTCAATTCCTGTTGGTTGTAGGACTAAGTCCGTGGTTTCTCTCTGGGGATAGTCTTTGCTACTCAAAGTTACCTTTGATCCTTCCCATGCTTTGCATATGACCTCCCTTGGGCAATGATAAATTCAATCTCTCTTTAATGCTTTGGATAACTCAGACTTTCCCTGATGCCACATATGTATGCCTTCAAAGTAAGTAAAATTTTTTATTTTTAAATGTTAATGTTATTAGATTGGGCCCACTTCAACTGGGAAATCTAGGATAACCTCCTTATTTTAAGATCTGGTCTGTAAACTTAACTTTGTGAATAAAGTCCCATTTGCTACACAATGTAGCATATTCGTGGGTTCTTGGCTTAGGGCATGGACATCTTTGGGGTGTCACTATTCTGCCTCCCATAATCCCAAATTCAAAATATAGACAAATAATTATTAACACTACTTAGGCCAGAAGAAAAACATATCTGTGGTCTATATCCTGACTTAGGAACAAAATTTGGATCTCTAATTTAGGAGATAAATGTAACCAAGAAGATCAATATTGTACTGTATCTTTTAAATAGAATATTATTAAATTAACTGATATTAAGATAAACATATTATTAAGAAGAAAATTGGGCCAGGCGCAGTGGCTCATGCCTGTAATCCCAGCACTTTGAGAGGTCACAGAGGGCGGATCACGAGGTCAGGAGATCGAGACCATCCTGGCTAACACAGTGAAACCCAGTCTCTACCAAAAATACAAAAAAAAAATTAGCCGGACCTGGTGGCGGGTGCCTGTAGTCCCAGCTACTCAGGAGGCTGAGGCCGGAGAATGGCATGAACCTGGGAGGCAGAGCTTGCAGTGAGCCCAGACGGCGCCACTGCACTCCAGCCTGGGCGACAGAGCAAGACTCCATCTCAAAAAAAAAAAAAAAGAAGAAAATTGATAGTTGTATTAGCCCGTTTTCATGCTGCTGATAAAGACATATGCAAGACTGGGAAGAAAAAGAGGTTTAATTGGACTTAACATTTCCACATGGCTGGGAAGGCCTCGGAATCATGCAAAGAGGTGAAAGGCACTTCTTACATGGCGGAGGCAAGAGAAAATGAGGAAGAAGCAAAAGTGGAAACCCCATCAGATCTCATGAGACTTATTCACTATCATGAGAATAGCGCAGGAAAGACCAGCCCCCATGATTCAATTACCTCCCCTGGGTCACTCCCACAACAATGTGGGAATTCTAGGAGATACAATTCAAGTTGAGATTTAGGTTGGGACACAGCCAAACAATATCAATATTAAATTTTACTTTCTTTGCTCCTATATGCATTTGTTAATACTACATATAGGTCAAGGTCCTTTAGCATCGAATTACTTAATATTTGAATAATTAATAATCAGTATTTGTTTACAACTTTCCTCACATTTGTAACACTATTAGAGTCTACACTTGGTCAAAGATAGTTAAAACAAGTTGTTTTCTTGCTGAACTCAATTTACATAATAAACATTTTTTATTGGATCAAAAAACAGAAATAATAATAATCTATAGAGTAATTTGTCATTTGTTTATTCTCATTAGTTCTATGATAACATAATCCATAGAACCACATGAAAATATATTGGTATTAAAAACTTTAACATTTTATTTATATTTTATATGTTTAAACTAAATGTTAATACAATTTTAATGCAGATAATTTTAAAAGGAAAACAGTGGTATTGGAAAAGGCTGGCAAGAGAATTGCAACACCTATTTACCAGTTTGCCCACACTATAGTCAGTTGCCTTAAAACATCTCTTAACATTAATATAATAGAAGGCAGAGGTGTAGGCTAGACAGATAGACCTTGGTTTGGGGCCAGGATAAGGCACTATGTATTTAGCTAACTCCATACAAAATACTAAACTCTTTGAGCCTCAATTTTCTACTGTAAAATAATTTGTAAAATAAGTTTATCTATTTTGCATTGGTTGTTATGAGAAGTAAGTGAGATAATTCATATGGAGTGCTTAGACAATGCATGACACAGTACACTGTCAGCAAAATATTAACAGAATTCTAGTTTGGGTTCAAATAATGTATTTGGTTCATACAGAGTCTTCTATTCAGCTTACTAATTCTCCTTGAAGCAAATCTTTTTAGATTTATTAATGGTATTTCTAATTTCTGAATTCCTTTTCAAAACTCAACCTGCTATTATTGTACTGTCACATTTTTAGATAGAGTTAAGAATCTACACTATTGTATTTAAGATTGGTTTAGTTAATTATAGTCATTAATGTTATATTTATAAAAAATAATCAGGCTAGGCCTGGTGGCTCATGCCTGTAATCCCAGCACTTTGGGAGACTGAAGTGGGCAGATCACAAGGTCAGGAGATTGAGACTATCCCGGCTAATACAGTGAAATCCCGTCTCTACTAAAAATACAAAAAATTAGCCGGGTGTGGTGGCACGTGCCTGTAGTCCCAGCTACTCAAGAGGCTGAGGGAGGAAAATTGCTTGAACCCGGGATGCGAAGGTTGCAGTGAGGTGAGATTGCACGACTGCACTCCAGCCTGGGTGACAGAGTGAGACTCCATCTCAAAATAAAATAAATAAATAAATAAAATCATTATAAAGACAAAATAGAATTTAAAATTATTTATAATAAAATATGAAATAAAAATATAAAGTTAGACATAAATGTAATTATATATAAATTTAGACAAGATAAAGGCAAATAAAAATAATTTTGTTGGGAATAATAAATTGTTTTATTGTTTTGCTTTTTTGGTAGTGTATGCCATGTTTGTAATTTAAAAAGTTGTTAAAAATCCTCAAGGATTGACAACATGCTTTTAACATGTGTATATAGTCTCCTAATACATTTACAGATGGGAGCATTACTTACAAATAGAATTTTTAAAGTTAGAAGTGATCTTTGAGATCATCGGGCTAGGCAGTTTCCACACTGGGTGGTCCATGGCACCTTGGATGTAATCAGATGGCATAGTTGCTATGAAGTATAGGACAAGCAGGCAGGGGCTCAGGCGTCTTCAGATCTACTTCCATTAATACAGTGTCACTATTATGTATAAAATAATGTATTAAACTATAACATTTGTATGTTTATATATTTTATTGTAACAAATGTTCCTATTGCTTAAGAAAACAAACAACAAAAAGTCACAATTCCTTCATGTGGAAGAAATAGTCATGCTCACCAAATGTTTCATTTGCTCCCCGATATTTCTCAGCTCTTTTAAAGTTGCAGGAAGCCAATGGCTGTTTCTCACAAATGAGATGTGAGCAGAAGTGATACATGTCACTTCTGAGATAAGGTAGTTAAAAGCTTATGCTGAGCTCTCCAATCTCTCTTTTCCAATGACGAGGCAAGTGTAGAAGGCTAATATTCACAATGGTTCAAACTTCAAGAGAAGCAACCCTCCATCTCCTGGCTTCTGAGTGACAATGTGAAGCAGAACCCTCTGCCCACCAACATGGTAGATATAAGCTGAGTAAGAAGGAAATCTGATTATATTAAATCACTGAATTAATGGGGTTACTTGTTACTTCTAGATAACCTAACTTGTCCTTACTAATGCACCTCATTTTAAAGATGCAAGACAGGGTTGCAGATAGTGGGAGTAAAGTTACTGAGATTTGAACTAAAACTCAGGTGTCCTGACACTTCAGTGCAAAGCTCTCATTATGCCAATCTATTTGGCTTGAACGTCCACAACAGAATAATAAACCATGATATGGGATGGTCTTAAAGATCACCTAATCCGAACATTTCTAAATTCAAAATAACAGAAGATCATCCAGATGTTGTCGGAAAACAATAATGGACATCTCACCATTTCCAGAGTTGGTCCATTCCTTTTTGAGAGTTGCCATTATAAGCAATTCCTTTTCTAAAGATATGGCATTGTAAACATTGGACAAAGAAATGGATGATTCATTCAACAATTAATTTTTGAGCTCTTACTTTGTGATAAGCATTGTAGTTATATAGATACAAAAGCACTGATGAGCAAACACAGATATGATCCCTGCTTTCGTGTAGCTTGCAGGCCAATGAAGTGACAAATATATGTTCATAAAATAGTCATAAACATGAATCTGTGATCACAAAATTTCGTAAGTTCTACAAATGAAAAATCTCATAGTATCATGGGGGACAAAACAGTGGCCCAACTTAGTCTGAGGCGCTTAAGTAGGAGAAGAGAAATGTGGCAAGGACAACATATACATTTTTAGTTTTCCCACCTTGATAGATTAGAGCATCATTGGATGAAATACAGACACTGGATAAACACCTGGTTTACAGAAGCGAAGGTAGTGATGTTATAGAAAGAATGGGTTCCATTTCAGAACATCTGAAGTTAGAGATGTGGATATAACATCCATGCACAAACGTATACATGAGGATGAGAGAACATTTTGAAGGAGTGACTATCTCTGCATAAAAACCGAAACAACTAAAAAAGAAAGAGCTAGAAAATGACAGTTTTTCACTTAGCTGAGAGCACAGACCCTCCCTGCCCATTCATTTTTCAGTCACTGGCAACACAGGCAGACTGCTGCAGCTGAGGTCCCGCAGCTGTTGCTCTGGTCTCCTTTACTTTCACACTTGCCAATGGTGCCAGTCTGTAGGGTGATCAACCCTGTCAGTGCATTCCTTAAAGAGCAGCTTGAGTCAGGAAGGAGAGGTGGCTGACCTTCCAATTCACGCCTTCTCCAGCCATCCCTCAGACCAGTTTTCCAGTGCTAAATAAACTGCTCCCCTCTGAATTTTGGAATTCACCCAAAGGATTACAAAACCTTCTATCTTGTGGCAGCACAAATGTATCCTTTATGAAGATCCCTAGAAAAACTACTCAGCTACCACTACTTGTCAATCAATTATAATTTTCTATTTTTAAGAGA